>NC_057808.1:248613705-248621012 GCF_018294505.1 Triticum aestivum | reverse complement strand
TGATGCATAGCCTATCCTTGCTACTACTGTTGTTACCTTTACCTGCAATCCTACATGCTTAGTATAGGATGCTAGTTTTCCATCAGTGGCCCTACATTCTTGTCTGTCTGCTGTGCTATACTATCGGGCCGTGATCACCTGGGCGGTGATCACGGGTATATACTTATATACTATATACATGACACATGTGATGACTAAAGTCGGGTCGGCTCGTAGGAGTACCCGCGAGTGGATCTTTGTGGCGGAGCGACAGGGCAGGTTGAGACCACCTAGGTGAGAGGTGGGCCTGGCCCTGGTCGGCGTTCGCGGTTACTTAACACGCTTAACGAGATCTTGGTATTTGATCTGAGTCTGGCCATTTGGTCTATACGCACTAACCATCTACGCGGGAGTAGTTATGGGTATCCCGGCGTCGTGGTATCAGCCGAAGCCTTCGTGACGTCAGCGACTGAGTGGCGCGCACCGGATTGGACTGGAACGCCACTAGGCTAGGTCTGCTTCCGGCCGCGTATGCAACGTGCAGGTGTGCATAGGGCAATGGGCCCAGACCCCTGCGCGCATAGGGTTAGACCGGCGTGCTGACCTCTCTATTGTGCTTAGGTGGGGCTGCGACGTGTTGATCTTCCGAGGCCGGGCATGACCCAGAAAAGTGTGTCCGGCCAAATGGGATCGAGTGTGTTGGGTTATGTGGTGCACCCCTGCAGGGAAGTTTATCTATTCGAATAGCCGTGTCCCTCGGTAAAAGGACGACCCGGAGTTGTACCTTGACCTTATGACAACTAGAACTGGATACTGAATAAAATACACCCTTCCAAGTGCCAGATACAACCCGGTGATCGCTCTCTAACAGGGCGACGAGGAGGGGATCGCCGGGTAGGATTATGCTATGCGATGCTACTTGGAGGACTTCAATCTACTCTCTTCTACATGCTGCAAGATGGAGATGACCAGAAGCGTAGTCTTCGACAGGACTAGCTATCCCCCTTTTATTCTGGCATTCTGCAGTTCAGTCCACTGATATGCCCCTTTACACATATACCCATGCATATGTAGTGTAGCTCCTTGCTTGCGAGTACTTTGGATGAGTACTCATGGTTGCCTCTCTCCCTCTTTTCCCCCTTTCCTTTCTATCTGGTTGTCGCAACCAGATGTTGGAGTCCAGGAGCCAGACGCCACCGTCGACGACGACACCTATGACACTGGAGGTGCCTACTACTACGTGCAGGCCGCTGACGACGACCAGGAGTAGTTAGGAGGATCCCAGGCAGGAGGCCTGCGCCTCGTTCGATCTGAATCCCAGTTTGTGCTAGCCTTCTTAAGGCAAACTTGTTTAACTTATGTCTGTACTCAGATATTGTTGCTTCCGCGGACTCGTCTGTGATCGAGCACTTGTATTCGAGCCCTCGCGGCCCCTGGCTTGTATTATGATGCTTGTATGACTTATTTATGTTGTAGAGTTGTGTTGTGATATCTTCCCGTGAGTCCCTGATCTTGATCGTACACATTTGCATGCATGATTGGTGTACGGTCAAATCGGGGGAGTCACAAGTTGGTATCAGAGCCGACTGCCTGTAGGAATCCCCCTTTCCACACTCCTTGGCCGAAGTCGAGTCTAGACATTACAAAAACTTTTACTAACATGGCTGTGTGTCTTACGGGCCCACGTCGCCATTGGGTGGTACTAGGATCTTTTACTCCTCGACCTTTACTCTGGGACTCTGAACTTTTTTCTACTCGGGTTAAACGAATTTACTAACTCTAACACTAGGATCCCGTGACCGCATTCACCCCAAAGTTGGATAAGCCATAGTTGTTTCTTAGGATAGTATTTTGAACAATTCACACACTGACATTTGACTCCTTTGAAACGTCTTTGCTTTCAGATGGAACCCACGAGGCAGGTCGTGCGCCACACGACGGCCATTGGTGCCTCGGGATCACCGGCTGTGCTAGCTGAGATGATGACCTATCTGGGTTATCGCTGGCACCCTGAGTACACCGTCTACGAGGAGTACGAGGACTTTAACCAGGAGCAGTACCGTGCCATCGTCCACCTCTACTCGCGGGAGTATGACTCCACTACTGTGCTGCACACCGCACATGGTGTTGGTGTGACCATCGATATGGCTGTCCACGATGCTGCCTATGCTGCTCTGACACGTCTCCATGGAGAGTATCGGGAGTTGGACACCTCCCCTTTCAGGCATATTGCTATCGCATCTGATGTTGGTGCGGAGGGATACTATACTGCTGCCTACTCCACTGTCACCCGAGAGCCCTTCTACCATCAGAACCTGGTTCTGCATGCTGATGGGCTGGATCGAGCTAACCGAGCTCTTCGCCACGAGATGTACACCACCCGTCAGCACCTTTACCGTGCTCTGACGCTGCTGCACCCCTTTGTCCGATCTGGACAGCTACCGCGTACTGCGATCTACCCAGCCAGGACCGTGATGCCCCACGGTGTCGGTTGGCCAGAGGTGGGAGGCTACTCTCCCGCACTTGGTCCTCTTCTGCCACCTGAGCGTCGGACTCTACACCTGAGTATCCGCGGCCCCCAGTCTGCTGACGTGGAGGGCTATCCGTTGCCTCACTACCAGCTGTCGGGGTACGATTACCTCCACAGTACCTCTTGGGACTGATGTAGTCTTGCTTAGTTAGTATTAGTTGCAGTCGCCGCGAGCCTGTGTGCCGCCTATGATGTTTTAGTCTATGTACTGAACTCTATGTACTGAACTCTATGCATGACCCCTTTTGTAAGTTATGCCGACTACTATGTAGTAGCTATCGTGCTTCTCTCGTTATGCATGTTTCATCATGAATGCTTCTTGTCTTTGCAAATATTTCTCAATGCTGAACTACCCCTGTTATATATTAGCAGGATGGTTAGACCGGGTGGTCGTGGTCGTGGTGGCGATGCCCCACCACCACCTGAGTACATTGCTGGTATGATCCAACAGTTCGAGCTGAACCGCCAATTCATGGAAAATATGATGGCTCAGTTTCCTCGCCCCAATATGAACCAGCAGCCAGCCCAAGTGACTCTTCAAGATTTCATACGCCTCAACCCAACCATCTACCGCAGCTCAACTCAGCCTCTGGATGCTGATGACTGGCTCCGTGACATCACCTATGAGATGGAGTCTGCTGATGTAGCCCCTGCCAGCTATGTCACCTTTGCTTCTTTCTTCTTGAAGGGACCCGCAGCTCAATGGTGGGACAGCCACAGGCGTACTCTGCCAGCTGGAACAATCATCACATGGCCAGACTTCCAAGCAGCTTTCCGTGCCCGCTTCATTCCTCAGGGAGTCATGGACCGGAAGAAGCGTGAGTTCCGCAACCTCACCCAAGGCAACAAAACTGTTGAAGCTTATCAGCGGGAGTTTCTGGACTTGTCTCGCTATGCTGAAGAGGACATTGCAACTGATGCACGCAGACAGGAGAAGTTCCGTGATGGCCTTCAAGCTGACATCAAGCTCGCACTTCTAGTGCATGACTTTGCTGATTTCGCCACCTTGGTGAACAAGGCCATCAATGTCGAAACTGGTCTGCAGGAATACCAGAGCTCTCACAGGCGCAACCGTGACACGGGCTCATCTTCGGGCTCGCCCTCACAGAAGCGTAAGATATGGATCCCGAACAGCATGTACCGTCCAAATGCATCTGCCCCAAGGCAGACCTATGCTGCACCTCGTCTGCCTCCACCACCATCTAGGCAGTCAAGACTTCCAGCTCCACCATCCCAAGCTCCTGTTCCCACTCCCAATAATGGTCTGTGCTACAAGTGTGGACAACCAGGTCACCGTGCCAGGGACTGCAATGAGAATCAGAATCAACTTGCCCTTCCAGCAACGGGCCGTGGTAACAACCAGCCCCGCAACAACAATGCTAAGCCTTATGGTCGTGCTCATGCCAACCACGTTGATCTCAACGAAGCTCAAGACCAGCCTGCTACTGTGATGGGTACCCTCCTCGTAAATTCAGTACCAGCATCCGTTTTATTTGATACAGGTGCATCGCATTCATTCATGTCAGAAGATTTTGCATACAAGCACGACGTTAAATGTGAGGAGATGAACACCTCTGTATTGGTCAAAACCCCCGTGGGACAGTGTCAAACCTCCTTGGTTGGCATCGATGTTCCCGTGGAAATCGAAGGGCTGGAATTCTATGCCTCTCCCATTATCCTGAAGTCGTCTAACATCGACCTCATTTTGGGTATGGATTGGTTGAAAGCGCATACTGATTCTATAGTTTGCGCCACTAAGACCGTCCATCTGCTACACCCTTCAGATGAGATAGTTACTTACCAAGCCCATCTGGTGCAAAATGCCGAGGCAAGGCTCTATGCATTGAATGCATTGAATGTTGCACCACTCGAGGGCATTGAAAACATTCCCGTTGTGCGTGAATTCCTCGACGTCTTTCCTGAAGAACTTCCAGGGATTCCCCCTGCTAGAGTTGTCGAATTCATCATCGACTTGAAACCAGGCACCACTCCTATAGCCAAGCGACCCTACAAAATGCCGCCGCATGAACTCCTTGAGCTTAAGGAGGAAATCGACAAATCTCTTCGCAAAGGATTCATTCGCCCAAGTTGCTCTCCTTGGGGAGCACCTTCTCTCTTTGTCAAGAAGAAGGATGGGACAAACCGGTTAGTTCAAGACTACCGTCCTATAAACCAAGCTACCATTCAGAATAAATACCCTCTTCCTCGGATCAATGATCTATATGATCAACTGGCGGGTTCGTCAGTGTTCTCTAAGCTCGACTTGAGGTTGGGTTACCACCAGATCCGTGTTCGCGAAGAGGATATCCCAAAGACCGCCTTCGTGACTCGCTATGGTTCATACAAGTACACCGTCATGTCTTTCGGTTTAACCAATGCTCCAGCCATCTTCTCTCGTCTGATGAACTATATATTCATGGATTACCTCGACAAGTTCGTTGTGGTTTATCTGGATGATATCCTGGTATTTTCCAAGAGCGAAGAAGAACATGCTGAACATCTTCGACTTGTGCTGGAAAAGCTACGAGAGCATCAACTATATGCCAAGTTCTCCAAATGTGAATTCTAGCTACCCGAAGTAACCTATCTCGGGCATGTCATCTCTAAGGATGGTATTGCCGTCAACCCTGAACGAGTTCAGGCTATTCTTGATTGGACTCCTCCCAAGAACGTTAAGCAAGTCAGAAGTTTTCTCGGTCTCGCCAGCTATTGCCGTCGATTCGTCGAGAACTTCTCCAAGATCGCCAGGCCTCTGACTAACCTGTTGCATAAGGGCGTCAAGTTCCAATGGACAGACAAATGTCAGGAAAGTTTCTAGGCACTCAAAGACAAGTTGACTTCTGCTCCAGTTCTAGCTCCACCTGATACTAAGAAGGACTTTGTCATTTACTGCGACGCTTCCCGTCAAGGATTAGGCTGTATCCTAATGCAAGACCGCAAAGTGATTGCTTATGCCTCTCGGCAATTGCGCCCTCACGAAGAGAACTACCCAGTTCACGACCTCGAACTTGCTGCTGTCATTCATGCGCTGAAGCAGTGGCGACATTACCTTCTCGGTAATCGTTGCGAGATCTTCACTGACCACCAAAGTCTGAAGTATCTGTTTACTCAGCCAGATCTGAACCTCCGTCAACAGAGATGGATGGAGCTTGTTGCAGACTTTGACTTGGGTATTTCCTATACGCCAGGCAAGGCTAATGTAATGGCTGATGCCTTGAGCCACAAGTCTTACTGCAACCACCTCCAGGTTCATAAAGTTCAGCCCTCGCTTGTTGAAGAATTCAGGAAGCTGAACCTCCATATTGTTCCTCCGGGTGCACTCGCTCCCCCTCCTAAGGAGTTTGGCAAGGTGAACCTTCACGTTGTTACCCAGGGTTCCCTCAATACCCTAGTTGCTGAACCAGATCTCGAGGACAGCATCAAAAGGCTACAGAAGTATGACTCTGAAGCCCACAAGATTAAGCGCTACCTCGCAGAAGGAAAGCCCTCATTCTTCACCATTGCTGAAGATGGCACCTTATACTTCAAGGGCCGCCTAGTGGTGCCATGTGCAGAGAAAAACCTGGATATGACACAGGAAGTTATGAAAGAAGCTCATGATACGCCTCTATGTATCCATCCTGGTAGTACAAAGATGTACCAAGACATCCGTCAGAGATTCTGGTGGTCTAATATGAAGCAAGCCATTGCTCGTTATGTTGCTGAGTGTGACGTTTGCCGTCGTATCAAAGCAGAACATCAAAGGCCTGCTGGAACTCTGCAACCTATCTCTATTCCTGAATGGAAATGGGACCATGTTGAGATGGACTTCGTCACTGGATTTCCCAAGTCACAGAAAGGTAATGATGCTATTCTTGTCGTCATTGACCGGCTTTCCAAAGTTGCACATTTCCTGGCGGTCAAGGAAATGATCACTGCTAGTCAACTGGCAACGCTCTATATGTCCAGGATTGTTTCACTCCACGGTATTCCATTGGTTATCAGTTCAGACCGTGGCAGCTTATTCACTTCAAGATTCTGGGCAAGTTTCCAAGAAGCTATGGGAACTCATCTGTCATTCAGTACTGCGTTTCATCCTCAATCGCAAGGACAAGTTGAACGCGTCAACCAAGTTCTCGAAGACATGCTTCGAGCTTGCGTTATTTCCTTCGGTAAGAAATGGGAGGAATCTCTCCCGTATGCTGAGTTCTCTTATAATAATAGCTACCAAGCTAGTCTGAAGATGGCCCCCTTCGAAGTGTTATATGGACGAAAGTGCCGAACCCCTCTGAACTGGTCAGAAACTGGGGAACGTCCACTCTTCGGTCCGGATATTACCCAAGATGCCGAAGAACAAGTCCGCATTATCCGTGAGAATCTCAAGACTGCTCAGTCACGTCAGAAGAGTCAGTATGACCGTCATCATAAAGACATGGTCTATCAACCTGGCGAAAAGGCTTATCTTCGAGTCACACCTATGAAGGGTGCTCACCGCTTCGGGATCAAGGGCAAACTAGCTCCTCGCTATATTGGGCCATTCACTATTCTCGAAAGGCGTGGAAAAGTGGCATACCAACTGGAGCTACCGCCGAACCTTTCTCAGGTTCACGATGTGTTCCATGTGTCACAGCTCCGCCGTTGCTTCAAGGACCCAATCCGAGCTGTGGATCATGAAGTGCTCGAATTGCAGCAAGACCTCTCCTATAAGGAGCATCCGGTCCGCATTCTCGACCAAGCTGAACGCCGCACACGTCAGAAGGCGATCAAGTTTCTCAAAGTCCAGTGGTCGCACCATTCTGAAGATGAGGCCACTTGGGAA
>NC_057808.1:248611172-248612645 GCF_018294505.1 Triticum aestivum | reverse complement strand
CTCCTCCCCGACGTGTCCACGAGCTCTGCCGCGTCGAGCCCGTCCTCCCCGACCACCTGCTCGAGCCGGGACCCCCCCTACATCACCCCCAATGCCGTCGCCTTCTTCCTCGGGTCGCCGCCGTCTTCTTCGACTCCGGCGACTGCTGCTGCTACTAAGCCTCTCACCGGCCTCCGTGTGCCGCGCGGTGAGCTCCTCTACCTCCTACCCTTCTCCGTTTGCTCTCGCGCGAACCTTAGCTAGCTCTCACGACGAGGCCGAACGCGTCGCCGTGGAGCTCGCCGCCGACGCGTCTTCGGTGACGGTTTGGTCACGGGCCCGTACCCATTAGACTCGCCGCACCACGTAGTTACTCCCCAGCCTCTCCGTTTGCTCGATAGCACGCCGTAGCTCCGTTTTCGTCGAGCACCCGTGCACGCCGCCACCTCCGCCGCTCACCGGCGCCGATTCCGGCCAAGTCCGGCGATGCTACGGCCACCACTGGATGCAGCGCTGAGAGCTCGTTCGAATGAGGCTAGCCCCGCTCCTCCCCGAGCCCTGTACGCGTTTTCCGGCGAGATCCGAGCCGCGCCGCCGCGTTTGGCGTCGCCGGCGTTGAGCCGCCGGCCGCGCTGAGCTGGCACACCTGGGGCCACCCCCCTGGGTCACTGCCAGTGGGCCCTCTGGCCCCCTGTTGACCTGTTGACCAGTTGACCTGGTCAACTGGGCTGACTGGGCAGGCCCCAGCCACTGACGTGCGGGCCCCACCACTTAATCCGATAATTAAAACATTTTAATAATTAAAACTAATTAGTTTAGATAATTAGACTATGACAGGTGGGGTCCAGTAGTTAATTAATCTAATTTTAGTTAATTTAATCTTCTGTTAGTCCACTGTCTATGACAGGTAGGACCCACCTGTCTGGTTTGACTGGTCAGCCGACCTGTTGACCTGTTGACGTCAACCTTACCTCATGCTGACGTCATAATTCATTTTTGCTAAATTCAAATAATTCCAGAAATTCAAATAATCTTTGAAAATTCATATCTTTTAAACCGTAACTCGGATGAAAATGTTTTCTACATGAAAGTTGCTCAAAACGACGAGACGAATCCGGATACGCAGTCCGTTCGTCCACCACACCTCCCTAACCTATCGAACTCGCAACTTTCCCCCTTCGGTCCGTCTATCCAAAACGCGAAACAGCGGGAATATTTTCCCGGATGTTCCCCCCCTTCGCCGGTACCACCTACTGTCGCGTTAGGACACACCTCGCACTGCTCATTGTCATGTCACGCATCATCATGCTTATGTTTGCATTGTATTTACTGTTTCTTCCCCCTCTTCTCTCCGGTAGACTACGAGACCGACACTGCTGCTGCCCAGTTCGACTACGGAGTTGACGACCCCTCCTACTTGCCAGAGCAACCAGGCAAGCCCCCCCCCCCCTTGATCACCAGATATCGCCTATTCTTCTCTATACTGCTTGCATT
>NC_057808.1:248608548-248610402 GCF_018294505.1 Triticum aestivum | reverse complement strand
GTCTGCTGTGCTATACTATCGGGCCGTGATCACCTGGGCGGTGATCACGGGTATATACTTATATACTATATACATGACACATGTGATGACTAAAGTCGGGTCGGCTCGTAGGAGTACCCGCGAGTGGATCTTTGTGGCGGAGCGACAGGGCAGGTTGAGACCGCCTAGGTGAGAGGTGGGCCTGGCCCTGGTCGGCGTTCGCGGTTACTTAACACGCTTAACGAGATCTTGGTATTTGATCTGAGTCTGGCCATTTGGTCTATACGCACTAACCATCTACGCGGGAGTAGTTATGGGTATCCCGGCGTCGTGGTATCAGCCGAAGCCTTCGTGACGTCAGCGACTGAGTGGCGCGCGCCGGATTGGACTGGAACGCCACTAGGCTAGGTCTGCTTCCGGCCGCGTATGCAACGTGCAGGTGTGCATAGGGCAATGGGCCCAGACCCCTGCGCACATAGGGTTAGACCGGCGTGCTGACCTCTCTGTTGTGCTTAGGTGGGGCTGCGACGTGTTGATCTTCCGAGGCCGGGCATGACCCAGAAAAGTGTGTCCGGCCAAATGGGATCGAGCGTGTTGGGTTATGTGGTGCACCCCTGCAGGGAAGTTTATCTATTCGAATAGCCGTGTCCCTCGGTAAAAGGACGACCCGGAGTTGTACCTTGACCTTATGACAACTAGAACTGGATACTGAATAAAATACACCCTTCCAAGTGCCAGATACAACCCGGTGATCGCTCTCTAACAGGGCGACGAGGAGGGGATCGCCGGGTAGGATTATGCTATGCGATGCTACTTGGAGGACTTCAATCTACTCTCTTCTACATGCTGCAAGATGGAGATGACCAGAAGCGTAGTCTTCGACAGGACTAGCTATCCCCCTTTTATTCTGGCATTCTGCAGTTCAGTCCACTGATATGCCCCTTTACACATATACCCATGCATATGTAGTGTAGCTCCTTGCTTGCGAGTACTTTGGATGAGTACTCACGGTTTCCTCTCTCCCTCTTTTCCCCCTTTCCTTTCTATCTGGTTGTCGCAACCAGATGTTGGAGTCCAGGAGCCAGACGCCACCGTCGACGACGACACCTACGACACTGGAGGTGCCTACTACTACGTGCAGGCCGCTGACGACGACCAGGAGTAGTTAGGAGGATCCCAGGCAGGAGGCCTGCGCCTCGTTCGATCTGAATCCCAGTTTGTGCTAGCCTTCTTAAGGCAGACTTGTTTAACTTATGTCTGTACTCAGATATTGTTGCTTCCGCTGACTCGTCTGTGATCGAGCACTTGTATTCGAGCCCTCGCGGCCCCTGGCTTGTATTATGATGCTTGTATGACTTATTTATGTTGTAGAGTTGTGTTGTGATATCTTCCCGTGAGTCCCTGATCTTGATCGTACACATTTGCGTGCATGATTAGTGTACGGTCAAATCGGGGGAGTCACATCAAGTCTTCCTTAATAATCCCCCTACACCTCCGATAAAATTCCGTCGGGAATCCATCTGGACCTGGCACCTTATTATTTTTCATCTGTGTGATGGTCTCAAATACCTCCTTTTCCGTAAAAGGAGCATTGAGCACCTCATTCTCTTCCGCACAAAGCTGTGGGATTTGTACCCATAGTATGCGCAATCTGTGTAAGACGATTTGTACCCACTTTGATAAAAATCTTAAAATAACATTGAGCAAACAAATCGCTCTGAAATGCTCAATGCCAACCGCCTCTTTATTCTTAGGCAGCAAAGTAATAGTCCCAAAGTTAAGCTTAAATAACTGAAGTCGGTCATTGAAAAGATTATGAAACATGGGCATCAAGTCTCCCTTAATAATCCCCCTTCACCTCCGATAAAATTCCGT
>NC_057808.1:248557223-248608199 GCF_018294505.1 Triticum aestivum | reverse complement strand
CCCCAAATAGTTTTTATAGAAATTCGAGATGTACAATTTAAGGTTTACGTGACCCAGTATTGAAAAAAAATCAATGAGTGAATCCGTTAACTCGATTTTCGTTCATAAATAGTGGGTCTAAAGCCTTTTTTTTATTATGAAACTACTATGCACACGACACTGGCTATCCGATTTGGATAGGACACTACATCTATATCCAGTGGTTGTGCTGCCGTTTATCCTGTGCATGGATGGTTCGATTTCTTATTTTTATAGAAGAAGTTGCTCCAAAACCCCAAACAAGCAAGGTCTAGCCATATCATGTTCGGTCATGTACTACTTGTATTTTCAATTTTTAGTTGTTGAAAGAAATTTCTGGAGTGTCGGCATCAAAGGCCGTCCTGTAACAAGAGGAGGTACTGAACAGAGGTCTCGTGTCGTGTCAAGTTCAACCTGCGTGCCATCGCCACCTACATGGCGTGCGTGTTTGGCTCTCCTTGTTTGTTTGATTATACAGTATACTCCCCTCTGGTAGCTTGCCCTTGTCCTGCAACGTATGGTCCCAACAACTACAACGGTGACAGGTGTATTGGATGAGACTGCTTCGTGGCTTACCACACGACTTGCGAAAACAATCAGGAGTGGTGAAGTCATGGACGTGTGACATTTCGTCGACCCAGAATTCAAACACCAGTGCTCAGGCTACATACAAGGATTCGAATCCTAGTTATGCAAGTTTGCGAGGTTTCAAGGATGATTTTCTTTCTGGTTAGATGCGTACATGTATGTTTGTTTAGAGAACGTGCGTGCTGGTGCATAGTACTGCACTACAGTGTATATCCCAGTGGCAGGAGCAACGGGTACGGGAAGACAGAGCACGTGGAATTCATAGCATCCGGGCGTGGCTCGCATGTGGGTGGGCACGCTTTAGGTGGCTAGTCGGGAATCGGTCGCTTCTTGCTCCATGGGCCGATCGACCGGGCACGCGTGCACACGTGCACCTGTACGCTCTTCCATTGCGTTGCGTTGTCCGCAGACTGATTGAACTCTTCCGGTCGATGGCTTCTCCTCGATCGTCGCTTCGCCCACTTGTGCTACGACACACACACACACACACACAACGGGGAGAGGGAGACCAAGCCAAGCCAAGCCTATGCCTGCAGCACTGCCTGGCCTGTAGGCTCTAGGTATCAGAAAGAAAAGGAGTTGGCGTGGCTTTCGTGACCTCACGTACGGTGGCCCGTTCTAGTCGTGACTCGCCAAGGTCGTCCTAGAAAACTGCTTCTCAAAAGAAAAGGAAACGGGAAGTGTCATTCCTAGAAAATTTGCGTGGCTGGTAGCTAGTCCTGCCTGCGTGTTGGACGTCCGATGCGGGAGCACGTTAACTAGACGGCCCTCGCCCGGTCTTTTAGCCAGGCGGCCTCCAGCCATGCATCTTTCTCCATCGTGCTCGTGTCGTCGATGCCATGTCCACTCCCAGCTTTCAATCGCCGAACGAGCGCACACGACACTGGTCCCCCGACCCGCGCATTCGCTTTCTTTCTAAAACGATGAACCCACCCGTCGCCCTCGCCCCGAGCATGGTGCAAAGCAACAGCTGCTCTGCTCGACTAGGACAATGGCGTGTGACGTGTCCGAGCATCAAGAATTTTTTTTTAACGGAACTTTGGGCGGTTTGTTTGTGAGGAATGAGGAGTAATGGCCCCTGGTCCCAGCCTAGCTAGAGGCAAACATCGTCAGTGGTTTCAGTTGACAGCATAGCCCATGTTATTGTTAAGAGTCACCATTGGCCTTCATCATGCTAACTGCGTAGCTATTTGGTCGTCTACACTACATCTCTGATGCAGACACCACAACAGCTTTTTCCAATTGCTTGGAAATGGACGTCCAGCTTGAATTGGCCCATAGGTGCATGTATATATAAGTTTCCTTAATCATTATGACACAGCGGGTGTTTGGTCTAGTGGTATGATTCTCGCTTCGGGTGCGAGAGGTCCCGAGTTCGATTCTCGGAACACCCCCAATTATTTTTCATTTTTAACAACAAATAACAAGTATGTTTTCCCATGCTTCCTCTCCCTATTTTTAAAACTATATATCTCCTGTAAATTCAAATCGTCATTACACTACCTCTTCTTTGTATACAAAGCCATCCCTCCGTCCGGAAATACTTGTCCTAAAAATGGTTGTATCTAGCCTTATTTTAGTTACAAATACATCCATTTCTAGGACAAGTATTTTCGGACGGAGGGAGTACTTCATATTTTTTAGTCTAATTATTTGACCATTAATTTTGCCAACAAAATATGAATGCCATTGGATCCACATTTCGAATAACCTTTCCCTTGATATATAATTAAGGGAAACGTTTCCCTCCAGATGACCGAGGGAAGATTGCGCCGGTCTCTTGCTACCCACGCACTCACGCGTTCATGGACTCACACGAGATGAGCCCAGCCCGATCTTGTCCTTCTTCTTATCCACCCCTTTTTTCCCAATGTCCACCTGCATCTCTCCCCATCCATCACTGCAGCCCGCATCTCGCCGGCGAGACCGCCGTCCATTCCCGTATCGAGCCCCTGTCGCTACACCCCATGCTCGCACACGGCTGCCTCTTGTACGCAGCTCAAGCATTTTCCCCAGCGCATCGTCTCCAGCTCCGGCTATTTTTCCAGCTCCCAGCGGCGAGTTGGATAATTGCAAGACGGCGAGGTACGCCGCGAAGAGGGATGCTGGACTCAGCCTTTTGTTTTGCTACAACCGGCAAATAAAAAGCTGGAACCAACCATAGCGACCGGCGGAAGTAGTGACCAGGAGATGGCTTTGCAGCAAATGATCTGTTTTCAGGCAAATCTTGAGCTGGAACCAGCTTTTTCTTTACTACAACCGGCGAATCAAAAGCTGGAACCAACCATCATTTTTGCTGCATCCTCGGAATGTTTTCCGCGGTGACGGCGGAGCGCATGATTTTGTTGCAACCGGCAATCACAAAAGCTACAGGCAGCGAACGATTTTGCTACAATTGCGACGGGGTGGCGACAACGACGAGCTATTTTTTGCTGGAACCAACAATTTTTTTTGCTACCACCGGTGGACATTTTTGTTGCTACTAACAACCCGAAGCAGATTCCTTCTGGCGAGCTCGTCGCTGGGGTGCTGTGACCGGCGATCGACGTTGCCAGAGTCGCGACCATCACCGGGCGAGGGAGCTGCAACCAACGGGGTGACAGCTTGCTGCATGCGTGGATCCGGCGAGAAACTCAGGAGACAGCGACGACAACCGGCGGCGAGGGCAGCGGCGGAGACGGCGGCCGGCGGCGACGGGTGAGCGCACAGGGTGGTGCTTCGAGGCCGGTCGTGTGCTGGTCCATGGAGGAATGCGATGTCTGCTATTTTTTCTAAAAGAGAAGCAGTCGCACTGAGGAAGAACGAGTGGAGGAAAGGAGATCGCGCGGCTACCAATTGTTATATCGCGCGGTCCTGGTGCGACCGGCCCAAGTTGGGCCGGCGCCTATAAGCGCCCTATAATTAATGACATATAACACATATTTTATTGACCAAAATTGTGAGTTAAAGTTTAACACGAAAAACAAAGCGCCTCTCATTTTGGCATTTGCCTCTCATAACTTTCAAGCATTTGTACCACTGGCGTCAGCCTCCCGCGCATAACGGGATACACTATCAGTGAGTAGACAAGGTCACGTCCGTGGTGTGTAGCGTGCATGTTACCCCCGCATTAAACTGGTAACAGCAGCAATGAAGTTGTCCATCAGGCATTCATGTGCCGAACATGAACACCAACCAAGATGCAACTAACTCGAGATCCACTTAGGCGTGCAAGCAGCAATCAGGGTGCCCCCGATTTACGAGATTGAAATGAACAAGGCAACGAAGGCGATCGCACTTGACAACACACACACGTACGAGTAGTGCGCCGTGGCGCACAAAAAAGAGAACAAACAGATTAAAACACGTAATCAATCCCACGACGACCAATTTTAGTTGTAAACGCATCATGCAACAATTATCAAGATGATGTTGTGCCTAGTCTCGTGAATCGTGATGTCTGGTAACAACCCGAGATCAGCCCCCAGTGATCCGATCGACATCAAGATGGTAGAAAGGAAAATCAGTCGGTAATGTGGCTTAAGCCCCCACTCAGCTTACAATCACTAATGCAACTCATGACATGTCAGTCGATCCAGCATGACCAACCACAAGATCATGTAAACGCTTCAGCGGAAGTAGACCGACACAAGTGGGATGTCGACATCATTGTCGTCGTCATCCTCACACGCCACCACGACGTCGAGATGACGCCGGTAAGAGGGCACCTCCATCTTGGCCACCTCCCTGGCAACATCAACTACCTTCCTGTCAAGCCGTTCCTTGTGCCTGGGGAACATGGAGTTGTAGAGCAGCGAGGTGCCACAGGATATGCTGTAAGCGTTCAGGCCCTTCTCCTTGAGCCACTCCAGGAGCTCCCTCAGCGTGATGTTGCCCGTCACAGTCCACCGGTCCCAGACCGTCCACGACAGCTCCTGGTGCTTGATGGTCTTGGGTGGAACCGGCTCAGCAATGGAGAAGAGAGGAATCGCGAGGTTTGCAAACGTGTTGCGGTAGTCTTCCACCTTGTGTCCACCAGCAAGGGCTTTGTAAAGCTCAAGGCAGACGAGGCCAGTGGCCATTGCGGTCGAGGTGGCGATAGCTGGGATGATCCTGCCGGCTATAAACTTGGCTTTTAGCTTGTCCACTTCAGGAATGCTGTAGTTCCTTGCCCTCATGTTGGCAAAACCAGCTATCACATCCATATGGAAGTTTGTGTCATCATCCTGCAAATACAGAAAGCAGCTCAGCAATTCTGTCTATGAAACTTCAGGAGGCTTATGAGTGTTGATTCTAGAGATGCAAGGCTGCATACCAAAGTGAAAAAAGGAAGGAAAGTAGGCATGCGTTCAAAATGAAACTAAGCATTTCACAGGAAAGATACCATATACAAGTCGACAAGAAAAATTCAGAGCAAATCACTTATAAAGTTAAAAAAAAAAACGTGGCAACATGCTGACCTTCTCAAACTGTATTGGGTTCATGTGGAACCCTGATGGCAGTGTTTTGGAAACTTCTTCTAACTTGGCAATAAGCTCTTCAATGACAGCAGCGTCATCAACAGATGCAGAGGATAGACTAGTGGCCTTCTCATCTGTAACTATCTTGACCCCCTGCTTTGGTTGGAAATCCGGGACAATCACCTTGTCGACAGCTTCAGCAGCCAGCTTGTTTGGGGTTTTGGCCCACTCAGGTATGGGTATTCCAAAAGTTTCTGCCCTCAATATTGCAGCAGCCAAAATAAAGCTAAGCTGACTTGGATCACTGGACGAGAAGTCCACAGGTCGTGGGAACCGCTTTGGCGCAGACCAGAAAGGAGCACCAGAGCTGGTCACTGAGTCTTCTGGGAAAGTGAACGTCAGCTGCTTCACACGGTTGGAGAAGTAATCCTCAAACCTAAGATAAACCACCAGGAAAAACAGTAGGGTGAGTAACATTGGAAGCAAGTGAAATAAATATAAACAAAGCATGTACACAGTAACACAGCTCATGATGCACCAAGGCATATTAACCTAATTGTGAAGAGGGGCAAGGAGGCATAGGAGAGGAGCTAAACTTACTTAAGCCGGGCCCAGGTAATAGAATCCTGGAACGTCTCGCACTTGTCTCTGTCAAGACACTCAATAACACGTTCAAGCTGATCTCTAGCCTGTGCATCACCAGCAGTTCTTGCTGCACTTATGTATGTAGTAGGATTTGACAGGAAAGCATTTACTTCAGTGGGAGTCTTCTCAAGTAAACCCTCAAACTCAGACCTAGCCCAGGTTAGGCAATGATCAATGTTATGAGGAAATGAATGTACAGTGCACATAGGTGCCTGCTTTTCAGGTGGATCCCTTGAAGCCCCATAGTTCTCTGTTAGGTGAGGGATGACCATCTGTGTATTGCATTTAGCACCCAGAGTCCCAGATTCCAAAAGTGGCTTCTGGAAATATACACATCTGGAGTCTATGTACATTCTTGCAGTAACATTGTCAAGGGCATTGACAACAGCATCAAGGTTCTCCCAGAAGGCATCATTAAACACATTTTCAGTCTCAGGACTTGCTCTGTTCTGGAGGGCCTCGACATGAAGTTTAGGATTAATTACCATAGCAGCTGTAGCAGCAACTGTGGACTTAGGTTGCCCAATGTTCCAGTCACGGAAAAGAAATTGGCGGCTCAGATTACTCTTTTCAATGACATCATCATCTGTCACAGTCAGATTTCCATTCTGGCTGCAAGAAATACCCATTAGTGCCAGGTTCTTCAAGAACTCACATCCAAGTGCCCCAGAACCGACCATAAAGATTTTTGCTGCCTCCAGTTTGTTTTGAAGCTTAGATCCAAATACGCTGATTTGAGCATCATATCTACTGTTCTTCGGCTTCAAATCACCAGGCTCCAAGGGGTCAACAGGGAGAGACTCGACAGAATCAAAATAGAAGAACTACAAAATCAAAACAACTAATGTTAAAAATTACTGCAAATAAATGTAATTATTATATACTGAAGACAAGAGACAGTAGATCCTAACCTGATAAAGTGGATGAAATTTCCCTGAGCAAGCTTTCACTACCTCCTGACCCACAATACCACCAAACATCGCAGCCATAGGATTCAGAACAGCCCTGGAACCACTGGCAAAATGATGCAGGAGCTTTTTGTCAATTTCTTCAAGTTTCCTATCTCCCAGAGTACCATTAATGCTAATAGCATACTCTATCACCCTTTGCACATCATCAGTGGACCCAGCAACAGGGAATCTGCTCAACTCAGTCCTAAACTTATCCAAAGCTTGGAATGCCAAATGCAGAAGAGGTGGCCGCTCAAATTTGGAGAAATCACTCATGAGAAATTCTCCCGGCTCTGACATGGCCTCTTTCAAGGGTTTGAATTTAATAACCTTCGGTGGCTTGACCTGTGTGACGATACCACCTCTAACGTATGCGCCAAATGAGGAAGTGTCTTCTTCCAAGAAGAAAGAGTAAGGCCTTGCATTCTTAACTTTTCTTGGTTTTCCATCATTCAGCTCAGTCATTCCATGGACTTCAGAGAAAACAACTAGATCACCATCCTGGAACTCCAGACGCTCATCGTCCACACAAGATACAAGTGCTGGATTGTCATTGCTGATTGATGCAACAATTCCTGTATGTGGTTCCTCACCATCCACATCCAAAACAGTAAATTCAGGACCGAAGTCACAAAACACACTGCCAAAAAGACCACGAACTTCAGACTTGATGAAAGCAATGGGTGGCTGGTGGCTGTGGCAGTAATCATCAAATTCAATTGCTTTATCTAAGCTGATATCAGTGAAGACAACGGCCTGCAAGTACATATGAAATTTGTTCTGAGAAATGATAAATGACCAAATTTAACAAGTGTAAATCAAGAATCATATAAATAAAATGTGTGAGACGAGTCATCTAATCCTCCTAAAAACTCATATACTGCAAACTGAAGAACATGGATTTGGAATTTCAGTTGCATTTGACAAACAGATCCGTTTGTGGGACTGGCACGACAGAGCATATGTGAAAAAAAATTATAGTAAACAAATTATGTGTCACTATAAATATGCCAAGGATGTTTTTGCAGTTTTGTAGTCAATTTATCTTTTCACCAGTTCGCACAGCACAGTTAACAGAATACACATCTCTCTTATTAAAGGGGAATAGGTCGTTCGCTTCCTTGTCTCCAGGTTTTCTCTCTCCCCTCCGGTTCCACCCTTTCCCACATATTTATTTCCGATTTTAGTTGTCTGGCATCACATCTCCTTCCTTCCATAATATGGGAACTAATCATTTTTCCGTTTGGCAAATTCAGAACACATTAACCCCACTGATTTATTTATAATTTTATTTGCGCAACATCACATCTCCACCCACTGATTTATTTCCAAACTAATTTGTCCGACATCACATCTCCTTCCGCCAGCAATATGAAAACTAATTATTTTTTGTTTCGTAAATTGGAAACGTACTCCCACTGATTTAATTCCAATTTTATTTGTCCAAAGTGTACGGGTGATAGTGGAAGGGGGACTGTGACCGAATGAGCCATTGACATATGTGGATCGGGGATGCGGACATAGTGAGTGGAAGGTATACGGGAGACAGAATTAATGTGAACCCTAAAATATGTCTGCATCCGTTGCAACACACGGGCAATTAGCTAGTTGGCAATAATATTACCAAGGCCAACACTTACTTACCAGAATACACGTTGTCAGAGCAAAATCGACAGTTTAATAAAATTCGATTTAGGCACCAAAATCACACAACGAAATTGCAGGCAAAATCAGGCAATGAACAGAGCACAGATATACAGAAAGACTGTACAAACCTAACCTAGTCCAAACAGTCAAGCAGATGAAGCCTTTTAGAATCTCACAGCAATCCACGATATGCAGGGTTCATCTTATACTTCATACAATTTTACAGTACACACACTTCAATACACCTTGACTATGATGAGATCATGGCCAAATATTTCAAGTACTTGACTGCATTACTTTATTAGTGTTTGTTAGAAGTGATGTTCTGTAAATGCTAGGATTGTGGTACATCGCTTCTTTTGAAATGGTAATTCTTTGGAAAACTGGCATGAAATTTCTATACCAAAATCAAATAGGAAGATGGATAGCCTGCTTGTTAAAGTCACATGGACAGAAAGTACAAGCATAATGTAAAACCTTAAATGGAAGACACAATGACACATAGATGTAGAAAAAATTGAAATAGCAAGGTAGAAGATCACAGATCAGTGTCATGCTGTTGCACCTGGAATTTAGAAAGGTGCTCCTTGGTCAAATCACCGGTTAAGGCAGAGACGAGGACAGCATTGTTCAGCTCTTGTAGCTTCTGTACACAAGCTTGAGCACGGTTTTGCCCAACATCATTCTCCGAGAGGAAGAAGTTGCTTGATAAGTCCCACAGCTCCACATTACCATCATCATGCAAGGTTACAGACTTGACACCCGCAAGGACAAGGTTCTTTGCTGCAGGAATACATAAGTATTAAATCAATTGTAAGCGTAAAGCTTAATTACAGACTGTCAAAACCTCATCCAAGTTTTAAAAGTTCAGTTTTTACTGACTGCCAAGCTCCTGACTAAGCTTATGATTTGTTTTTATACCCAAATACTCGTATGGTGTGATAATGAGTAACAGACATCTCAGATGAATCCAATAATCCAACCGGCCAGCAGCAAAAAAAATACGCCTTTAACCTTTAAGGTGTCATGTCTCGACTTGGTATCACGGACCAAAACTACCAGTGGGCTTATTGGCAAAATGTCAGTGAATAACTATGTGCAATGTGGTGCAGTGCAGAAGTTCACCCATCATAATGCGTACGCTATCATTGTGTGTAAGGGGCACTGATAGGGTCACACAAAAGACACTCATTTCACCACACAAATAAAAGTTTTGGTTTGATGGTTTAGATAGTACAGTAGTTACAAAACGTAGGTAGACAAAAGTTTTGGTTGGTGGTTTGAACTCAAATCATAATACACAATAATAAGAGCCCATCTAGCTAAGCTAATAGGGCGATCCCCGTCAGTTGTTTGGTCAAACTAGCAGCAACATCAGCTGAGCCAGAGCTAAACCAAGAGCTCAAGATAGCAATTACGAGCAGTAAATTTGTGTACGAGAAACATAATAGGAATTCCTAGGTCGCTAAGCTACATCAGATCCAGCAAGGGGTAGTAATTACTAATTTCCTTTTTTGCAGCTAACCTACATACACATATAAAAGGTAACAAATCAAGGAAAGAGATTGTATATTAAACAAAAAAAGAGTAAAAGACCATCTCCATTACGAGAGCGCCTGGGCTGCACGTACCGATCTCAGCACCGAGACCCTGGAGTCCAGAGACGAGGACGTTGGAACCGAAGAGGCGCTTCATGGTCTCGCGGCCATAGACGGCGAGCTGGCGACTGTGCAGGTCCTCGTCGATCTCGTTCCCCCTCCCTGCCATGGCTGCGTCTCCTTCCTCCCTGGTGGCCTCCCCCTCCCCGGCGCGGGTCTTCTTCTGCAAGTCCTCGACCTCGCCGGCGACGATCTCCCGCTTCCGGGGAAGCATATAGCGCGCGACGCCGCCGAGGAGCCCGAGGACGGCCGCCGACGCAGCGAAGAGCAGGCAGTAGTACGCGGCCGCCGGGAGCTGCCGCGTCAGATCCAGCGCGTGCTAGGGCCGCGACCGCCGCGAAACCTGCACCGGCCGGCACGTCGTGAGGCGGGGAGCGCGGGGAAGCAGGTGCGGAGACGGCGGATCCGGCGGAACTCACCTTGGATTCGCCTGTCGCGTCGGTGAAGGAAGCAGGCGAGGGACGGTCTAGGGTTCTGGGATGGGGACGGACGAAGTGGAGGACCGGATTGCAAAATCTCGGCGGTTGTTGCTGGGGGCGGCTTTGTTGACGGGGGGTGACGGGTGGGTCCCACGTGTCGGCCGGACGGGAGTGCGCGTGTGCTTTTCTTGCTGGCGGGGAAACGTGGGACGGGAGGAGGAGCACCTGCCCTCCTCTCTGGAAAGAACGGGGAGGCTGCGAGGTGGGCCGAAAGGTCAACTTACAAGTGGGCCCGATTATTCCCATGGTAGGGCCCGCCTTGTACTTTAATTTTATTTTTTGTTTTGATCAGACGCCTTGTACTTTAATTTATGTTTGGACAACTACCATGTCGCAAAACGCGTTGAGGTGTGTTGGAATTTCGAGGTGCACGCCAGTTTGGAACACACGAAAGACAAAGGAACCAGGCCTTTGGTAGGTTTCAGGGTGTGCATTCGGTTTTTTCGGTTTGATTCGATTCGATTTATACGGTTTTTGGTTTATATGGTTTTTATACTTCGGTTTATATGGTTTTATACGTAGATACGGTTCGGTTTCGGTAATACCATTTAATTTCGGTTCGGTTTCGGTAATAACCAAAATAACCAAAGTTGACGCAAATTTGTATAAAAAAAATTTATTTTGTCACATTGTTTCGTTCATGACATGTATGTAGGTTAGATTTTCTTGTAAGAAATGTGTACGTAGATTGGGTAATTAGATGACAGCCATGATTTAGCCATATGCATTAGATAGCAGCAAATATGAGAGATTAGGTAGGTGTCGGAGGTCCACATGATTTGGTATTGATTAAATGGCAGTAGATATGATTTATTAAATGAGGGAGGAAGTAGAAAATGGAATGACACAAAAATCTTGCGCATCCACGCGTCCACGAGCTCTCAACCCAGGCCAATCTTTCTTTTTTTTGAGCGATCAACTCCCTTTTTTTAGCGATCGACCGCCTAGGATGACACCGCGCGTGGTGGATCGCTAGACAAAGTGGCTGAATGGGCTGGATACTTTGAGCCCAAATAAGCGCATGTGATGTGCCCTGGTTCCGGTTCGTTCGAGCTGTAGAGATTTAGTACCACCTCGCCTATTGAGCTGCAGCGGGGTGAGCGGATAGCTATAAAAGAAAGGGTGGTAAAGGGCTCAGCTCATATTCTTGCACACATACGCGAACTTCGGTTATTTCGGTTTAACCGAACGGTTTTCGGTTTCTAACCGAAAAAACCAAATGCTAAATGGTTTCAAGAATCAAAAACTGAAACCGTAACCTGAAAAAACCGAAAATTCGGTTCGGTTTGATTTTTTTTGTTCGGTTTTTGGTTTCCAGTTCGATTTTGCACACCCTGAGGTAGGTTGCATCATTTCAAAACATTTTTTTTTTGAAAAGGAGGATGACCCCCGGCCTCTGCATCTGGGCGATGCATACGGCCACTTTATTAATTATTCTCATAAGACCTTACAAAGTCATACAACAGTAAGACTAAAGCCGTCATCTAAGCAACAAACTGTCGCTACACCTATCCAGTTGATGAAGGGGCGCATATAGCCTGGGCCTAATACCAAACAGACATCGCAGCCAAGCCTAACATCTAAGACCTGAGACCCCAACCTAGCCACTTGCCGGGTCTGGGGCACACACTGGTCCGTCGTGCTCTCAGAGGCCGCCGCCGCCAACTGTCACCGCTCCATCTTCAGAACTGTACTGATGCATCAACCTTGCTCGGTCCAGCTATCGTCGACGCCACCACGGCGCCCAACGGCACCTCGTCCCTGCGCGCAAACAGCTGTACACGTCGCGGTCGTCACTGATACACCTCAGCGCCATGCTGCCACGTACCACCAACCGACACAACTTGAAGCCCTTGGAGGATCTGTCGTGCGTAGCACCTGCCGACCAGGCATGACCAAGCGTAGCACCTGTCGGTCAGGCATGACTTGACATCTCCACCGAAGCTCCGTGCAAGACGAAGCCGCTCCACCTCCTGCCTCTGACTTCCAGTGCTGCTCCACAAAACGACGCTCCTAAGAGAGAAATGACACTGAAGTGCCGCCATCGTCCGGTCTGGAACACCAGATCCTAGGGTTTTCCTCGGAGCAATACGAGTGGGTCGACGGTAGTCACATGACGATGCCTTCATCAAGGTAACGACGTGGAACGCCGCCATTGCCCGCCGTCGGCTCGGTTTTCACTGGCAACTACGTCTCCCCGACTCGCAGCTGGTGCCAGATGACGGATCCCGAGATCCGAACACCCAGCCTCAAGCCAACCACCTCTGATGGAAGAGATGACCACCACCGTCGGCTGCACTAGTCAGAACAGATCTGATCGTAGGTGCCGCCGATGAGATCACCAGGCCCTCCACGCCGCCGTCGCCGATCTGAAGGCAGCATGCACGCCGCCGCAGCCAAGCCGGCCGCCGTCAACCGCAGTCGCCGCCGCCGCCCGAAGGGCCATCCGCAGCACCTGCACCCCTGGCCTCCGCCGCGCCAAGCCGTCACCGTCCGAGGACAGGCCGGCCTCCCGCCGCCTGCCGCCATCCGCCGCGCCGCAGATCCCAGATCGGTCGTGCCACCACACGCCTTGGGGTCCTCCCCGCCCAGGGACGCGCGAGAGAGGAGATCCCCCGCCACCGCCGTCGGCCCCCGGGCTTAGCCCGGCAGCGTCTTCCGGCGGTAGCGGAGGGAGGGGAGGAGGGAGTTTGCGACGGCGGCGGCTAGGTTTCTAGCCGCCCGAGTTGCCCCAGGGGGAGGACGACGCGGGCGTTGTTTCCTATCGAGTGCAAGAAAAACACGTTTGATATTGTATAGGGTCACGCACATGAACCTTTTTTTTGCGAACCCCGCACATGAACCTTAAAGCAGTCCAAACTGGCTATATAGGAACGCTAGAATCAACCGTTTCGGTGAGCCAGGTTAAATCAAGCGTAAAAAAGGGGCATAACGTATGCGGCAATGCAGGGAGGAATGGTTCTCCCGTGATGAAAGAAACGTTCGTGATGTTGATGGATTCGATTTTCCCCTCTCGGAGGGAAGTGTCCGCGGCGGCAGGGGCGGCTCCACCATGAGGTCATGTAGGGGCGGCCAACCCGGGTAAATTTTCGAAACCTAGGGTACCCTCCCCCCCTACTGGTTTTGGCCGGCGAACACCATGGGAAGCGAGCAGGTTCGCTCGAAGGTCTCGGGTCGAAGGTTTCGATGAGGGAAGAGGAAAACGATTCGCCAGGTAACTGCTCGCTAGCTATATATGGGCCAATCAAGTAAGCCCAATAGAAATTAGATGAGCCCATTAGTTATGGTACGCAGCCTGATTTTCAGGTACACAATTACTCGCTCCGTTCCAAAATAAGTGACTCAACTTTATACCAACTTTAGTACATAGTTAGTACAAAGTCGAGTCACTTTTTTTGGGATGGAGAGAGTAATTTTCTATCGATCGTGGAACTGATCGTGCTGAACTCACGCCTCAAGCGATCATGCCCTGCCGACGCGGCGCCGCCTCCGTTGTTGTCTCGCGGTCGTCGGCGCTGCCCAGGTCTGTCCAGCCGACGGTGCTAGAGGGACAAGGAGAAGCGAATCCGCCTGTTCATGATGTCGTCCAGACGGGGAGCAGAGTCGCCGCCGCCTTCGTCACCGTCGCCACAGTCCCTGCTCAAAACAAGAAAAGAGCAGCCAATAGAGGCAACAAGGAACAGGTTCTTTCGCTCTCCCCTAGTCTTCTATTTATGCTCTATGATATTTAATTTGTTGTCGTGTTGGCCTAATTCTTGGAAGTTGAACACTGAAAATTAAATAAAAATATGATGTTACGGGGACCTAAGGAGATGAAGCAGATTGAATATTTTTTCAAGCCTATCCCGGTAAATCAGTCTAGACCCCAAGTTTGTGGATCTGAAGTAAATGTAATCATTTCAGAAGATAATGTTCCTGAAGTATTAAGTTAAGAGACTGATACAAATAATTTGCAAGATGATGTTCCTCAAAATTTAATCCAACTGACATTGAACCTGATCCGGGCCTTCGGAAACAAATTGAAGAGTATGCTACCCCACAAATTAGAGATGAAGTGAGAAGGGCGTATATCTCAAAAGGTGCATCAGCCTAAAGATCACGATTTTGAACGCAATGAAGATGGCAGTCATTTAGATAAATGTGGTATAAAGAGTTCAATTGGCTAGAGTATAGTGTAGCCAAAAAAATTGCTTATTGTTTTTCACTGTTTTCTCAAGAAACCAACAATCAGTTCAAAGTTTGGGGCTGAAGTCTTCACCAAGACTGGGTATACAAACTAGAAGAAAGCAGTCGAAACTTCAGGCTCCATGTAGGTTCGACAAAGATTGCTCACAACAATTCAAGAAGGCATTGTGAGTATTTTTAAAAATCAGAAGCAAAGTGTGGCATATGCAATCACTACTCAAACTGAGAAGGCACATATTGAATACCAGAACCGATTGTTGGCTGTTGTTGGTGTTGTAAGGTTTCTGCTTATGCAAGGTCTTGCTTTTCATGGTCATGATGAGTCTAAGAATTCAAGAAACAAGGGTAACTTTCTTGAGATGATAGAGTGGTATGCTTAGAGATGTAAGGATGCAGCTGATGTTCTCTTTGATAATGCTCCTGGAAATCATCAGATGACTTGTCATGAAATTCAGAAGCGATTGCTGCAAGCTTGTGCTGAAAAAACTATTGAAGTCATGATGAATGAGCTTGGGTATGGTCAATTCTCACTTCTTGTTGATGAGTCCTGTGATGCATCGATCAAGGAGCAAATGGTTGTGATTTTGAGGTTTTTGAATAAGCAAGGAGAGACTTTAGAAAGGCTGCTTTGTGTTGAGCATGTTGTTGATACCACATCTGCTTCTCTCAAACGATATCTGGATAAAGTGTTTGCTAGCCATAACTTGAGCATGTCTAGGATGAGAGGGCAAGGATATGATGGAGCCTCAAATATGTGTGGGCAACTGAAGGAAATATGCCCTAGAGGCAATAATAAAGTTATTATTTATTTCCTCATATCATGATAATGTTTATTATTCATGCTAGAATTGTATTAACCGGAAACATAATACATGTGTGAATACATAGACAAACATAGTGTCACTAGTATGCCTCTACTTGACTAGCTCGTTAATCGAAGATGGTTGAGTTTCCTAGCCATGGACATGAGTTGTCATTTGATTAACAGGATCACATCATTCGGAGAATGATGTGATTGACTTGACGCATTCCGTTAGCTTAGCACTTGATCGTTTAGTATGTTGCTATTGCTTTCTTCATGACTTATACATGTTCCTATGACTATGAGATTATGCAACTCCCGTTTACCGGAGGAACACTTTGTGTGCTACCAAACGTCACAATGTAACTGGGTGATTATAAAGGTGCTATACAGGTGTCTCCGAAGGTACTAATTGAGTTGGCGTATTTCGAGATTAGGATTTGTCACTCCGATTGTCGGAGAGGTATCTCTGGGCCCTCTCGGTAATGCACATCACTATAAGCCTTGCAAGCAATGTGACTAATGAGTTAGTTGCGGGATGATGCATTACATAACGAGTAAATAGACTTGCCGGTAACGAGATTGAACTAGGTATTGAGATACCGACGATCGAATCTCGGGCAAGTAACATACCGATGACAAAGGGAACAACGTATGTTGTTATGCGGTTTGACCGATAAAGATCTTCGTGGAATATGTGGGAGCCAATATGAGCATCCAGGTTCCGGTATTGGTTATTGACCGGAGACGTGTCTCGGTCATGTCTACATAGTTCTCGAACCCGTAGGGTCCGCAAGCTTAAAGTTTGGTGACGATCGGTATTATGAGTTTTTGTGTTTTGATGTACCGAAGGTAGTTCGGAGTCCCGGATTTGATCACGGACATGACGAGGAGTCTCGAAATGGTCGAGACGTAAAGATCGATGTATTGGATGACTATGTTCGGACACCGGAAGTGTTTCGGGAGGTTTCGGACATCTACCGGAGTACCGGGGGGTTACCGGAACCCCTCGGGAGTATATTGGGCCTAATGGGCCTTAGTGGGAGAAGAGGAGGGGCGGCCAAGGCAGCCGCGCGCCCCCTCCCCCTCTAGTCCGAATTGGACAAGGAGGGGGGCGGCGCCCCCCTTTTTCCTTCTCCTCCTCTCGCCCTTCCTTCCCTTCTCCTACTCCAACAAGGAAAGGAGGAGTCCTACTCCCGGTGGGAGTAGGACTCCCCCCTTGGCACACCCTCCTTGGCCGGCCGCCTCTTCCCCCTTGCTCCTTTATATATGGGGGCAGGGGGGCACCTCTAGGCACACAAGTTGGTCTGTTGATCTCTCCCGGCCGTGTGCGGTGCCCCCCTCCACCATATTCCACCTCGGTCATATCGTAGCGGTGCTTAGGCGAAGCCCTGCATCGGTAGCAACATCATCACCGTCATCATGCCGTCGTGCTGATGGAACTCTCCCGTGAAGCTCTGCTGGATCGGAGTCCGCGGGTGATAACCCACAAGTATAGGGGATCAATTGTAGCCTCTTTCGATAAGTAAGAGTGTCGAACCCAACAAGGAGCTAAAGGTAGAACAAATATTCCCTCAAGTTCTATCGACCACCGATACAACTCTACGCACGCTTGACGTTCGCTTTACCGGAAACAAGTATGAAGCTAGAAGTACTTTGTAGGTGTTGTTGGATAGGTTTGCAAGAAAGTAAAGAGCGAGTAAATAAAAGCTAGGGGCTGTTTAGATAAAGACACAACTAAATTAGTTTTAGTAGAGAGCTTTTTGTCACGAGAAAGTTATTTGTCCCTAGGCAATCGATAACTAGACCGGTAATCATTATTGCAATTTTATTTGACGGAGAGGCATAGGCTAACATACTTTCTCTACTTGGATCATATGCACTTATGATTGGAACTCTAGCAAGCATCCGCAACTACTAAAGATTCATTAAGGTAAAACCCAACCATAGCATTAAAGTATCAAGTCCCCTTTATCCCATACGCAAACAACCTACTTACTCGGGTCTGTGCTTCTGTCACTCACGCCACCCACCATAAGCAAATCATGAACATATTGCAAACCCTACAACGGGGATCCCTCACGCTTGCGCGATACGGAGAGCACCATAGGACAGCACCAATAATAAAACATGCAACTCAAACCAATCTTGATCATAAAATAACCCATAGGACAAAACGGATCTACTCAAACATCATAGGATAGCCATACATCATTGAGAAATAATATATAGCGTTGAGCACCATGTTTAAGTAGAGATTACAGCGGGTAAGAGAGAGGTTACACCGCTGCATAGAGGGGGGAAGAGTTGGTGATGATGGCGGTGAAGTTGTTGGTGAAGATTGCGGTCATGATGATGGCCACGGCAGCGTTCCGGCGCCACCGGAAGAGAAGGGGAGAGGGGGCCCCTTCGTCTTCTTCTTCCTTAACCTCCTCCCTATATGGGAGAAGGGTTTCCCCTCTGGTCCTTGGCCTCCATGGCGTGGGAGGGGCGAGAGCCCCTCCGAGATTGGATCTGTCTCTCCGTATCTCTCTGTTTCTGCGTTCTCCTCTGCTGCCCTTTCACCGTTTCGTATATATATGGAGATCCGTAACTCCGATTGGACTGAAACCTTCGCCGTGATTTTTTTGACCAAAAATTAGCTGTCTTGCGGCCGAAGAAGAGCATCAATGCCTTACGGGTGGCCCACGAGGGTCAGGGGCGCGCCCAGGGGGCCAGGGGCGCCCCCTGCCTTGTGGCCACCTCGGGCACCGTCTCACGTGGATTTTTCTTCCGGAATTTTCCAAATATTCCAAAAATAAGCTCCTTCCGTTTTTATCCCGTTTGGATTCCGTTTGATATGGATATTCTGCGAAACATAAAACATGCAACAAACAGGAACTGGCACTGGGCACTGGATCAATATGTTAGTTCCAAAAATAGTATAAAAAGTTGCCAAAAAGTATATGAAAGTTGAATAATATTGGCATGGAACAATAAAAAATTATAGATACGACGGAGACGTATCAGCATCCCCAAGCTTAATTCCTGCTCGTCCTCGAGTAGGTAAATGATAAAAAAGATATTTTTTGATGTGGAATGCTACCTAGCATAATCTCGATCATATGTCTAATCATGGCATGAATATTAAGACACGAGTGATTCAGAGCAATAGTCTATCATTTGATATAAAAGAAATAATACTTCAAGCCTACTAATAAAGCAATCATGTCTTTTCAAAATAACAAGGCCAAAGAACGTTATCCCTACAAAATCATATAGTCTGGCTATGCTCCATCTTCTTCACACAAAATATTCACATCATGCACAACCCCGATGACAAGCCAAACAATTGTTTCATACTTTTGACGTTCTCAAACCTTTTCAACTTTCACGCAATACATGAGCGTGAGCCATGGACATAGCACTATAGGTGGAATAGAATATGATGGTCGAGGTTGTGTAGAAGACAAAAAGGAGAAGATAGTCTCACATCAACTAGGCGTATCAACGGGCTATGGAGATGCCCATCAATAGATATCAATGTGAGGAGTAGGGATTGCCATGCAACGGATGCACTAGAGCTATAAGTATATGAAAGCTCAAACTGAAACTAAGTGGGTGTGCATTCAACTTGCTTGCTCATGAAGACCTAGGGCATTTGAGGAAGCCCATCGTTGGAATATACAAGCCAAGTTCTATAATGAAAATTCCCACTAGTATATGAAAGTGATAACTCAAGAGACTCTCTATATGAAGAACATGGTGCTACTCTGAAGCACAAGTGTGGTAAAAGGATAGTAACATTGCCCCTTCTCTCTTTTTCTCTCTTTTTTTGTTTTTGTTTTCTTTTTTTTTGGGCCTTCTCTTTTTTTTGCCTTTCTCTTTTTTTATTTTATTTTTATTTTTTCGTCCGGAGTCTCATCCCGACTTGTGGGGGAATCATAGTCTCCATCATCCTTTCCTCACTGGGGCAATGCTCTAATAATGATGATCATCACACTTTTATTTACTTACAACTCAATATTACAACTCGATACTAGAACAAAGATATGACTCTATATGAATGCCTCCGGCGGTGTACGGGGATGTGCAACGATCTAGTGTAGCAATGACATCAAAAAACGGACAAGTCATGAAAACATCATGCTAGATATCTTACGATCATGCAAAGCAATATGACAATAAATGCTCAAGTCATGTATATGATGATGATGGAAGTTGCATGGCAATATATCTCGGAATGGCTATGGAAATGCCATGATAGGTAGGTATGGTGGCTGTTTTGAGGAAGATATAAGGAGGCTTATGTGTGACAGAGCGTATCATATCACGGGGTTTGGATGCACCGGCGAAGTTTGCACCAACTCTCGAGGTGAGAAAGGGCAATGCACGACACCGAAGAGGCTAGCAATGATGGAAGGGTGAGAGTGTGTATAATCCATGGACTCAACATTAGTCATAAAGAACTCACATACTTATTGCAAAAATCTATTAGTAATTGAAACAAAGTACTACGCGCATGCTCCTAGGGGGATAGATTGGTAGGAAAAGACCATCGCTCGTCCCCGACCGCCACTCATAAGGAAGACAATCAATAAATACCTCATGCTCCAACTTCGTTACATAACGGTTCACCATACGTGCATGCTACGGGAATCACAAACCTCAACACAAGTATTTCTACAATCCACAACTACCCGCTAGCATCACTCTAATATCACCATCTTTATATCGCAAAACTATTGCAAGGAATCAAACATATCATATTCAGTGATCTACAAGTTTTATGTAGGATTTTATGACTAACCCTGTGAATGACCAGTTCCTGTCATCTCTCTAAATAGATATAAGTGAAGCAAGAGAGTTTAATTATTTCTACAAAAGATATGCCCACACTCTAACAAATATAAGTGAAGCAAAAAAGCATTCTACTAATGGCGGTTGTCTAAGTGAAGAGAAACAGGCAATCCAAACTTCAAATGATATAAGTGAAGCACATGAAGCATTCTATAAAGCCATACTCAAAAGATATAAGTGAAGTGCAAAGAGCATTCTATAAATCAAGAAAGGTCCATCTCATACCATCATGGTGCATAAAAGAAAAATGAAAACTAAATGCAAAAGACGCTCCAAGATTTGCACATATCACATGAATGAAACGAATCCGAAAACATACCGATACTTGTTGAAGAAAGAGGGGATGCCTTCCTAGACGCTCGAGTCTCCTTGAATATTTACTTGGGGTGCCTCGGGCATCCCCAAGCTTGAGCTCTTGCCTCTCTTCCTTCTTCTCACATCGAGACCTTCTCGATCATCGAACACTTCATCCACACAAAACTTCAACAGAAACACGGTAAGATCCGTTAGTATAATAAAGCAAATCACTACTCTAAGTACTGTTGCAAACCAATTCATGTTTTGTTTTTGCATTGTGTCTACTTTAATATAACTTTTTCATGGCTTAATCCACTGATATAAATTGATAGTTTCATCAAAACAAGCAAACTATGCATCAAAAACAGAATCTGTCTAAAACAGAACAGTCTGTAATAATCTGAACATTCACCATACTTCTAATACTTGAAAAATTCTGCAAAAATTAGGAAAAATAAACAATTTGTATAGAAAGACAGTGCAAAAATAATCAGAACCATTTGACGTTCCAGTTAAATATGTAAAATCGTGCACTACAGCCAAAGTTTCTGTCCTGCACCGCACAAACCAACAAGCGTTGTAAACATCCTAAAGGCAAACCTTGGCACATTATTTTTATAGTACAATGGAATTGTACAAGGGGATAATTATTTTTGTTGAAAAGTTTCTGTAATCAAGATTCACAAAGTTGTCGTGAGCATGAACAAAGTTCAAGGAGCTCTCCCACTTCAACAATGCTTGTCTTTCTCACTTTCACTTTCCTTTTTGAAAAGTTTTGGGTTCCCCTCTTTATTTTTGTTGTTTTTAAACTATATGAAAGCACTCAACAGAAATAAATGACTCTCTAAAACTTCCGGGTTGTCTCCCTGGCAGCGCTTTCTTTAAAGCCATTAAGCTAGGCATATAGTGCTCAAGTAGTGAATCCACCCGGATCCCAAGGTATATCAAAGCCAATTTTAATTAGCAATGATTTATAATTTAGTGGTGAGCACAAAGTAACATATATCATGTAATGATGAAGTCTAACTCTCTTCCTATGCATCGGCATGTCATAAAAGAACAATTCATGCACACATAGTAAAGGCCAATGCATAGTATAAACAGTTTCTTGCAATTTTATCGTGTGGGAAACATAGAGAGGTGGAGATGTAGTTCCTCTCTCATAATAATTGCAAGTAGGAGCAGCAAGCACATGCATATTATATTCATCAAAATCATCATGTGCAACGGTAAAAGGCAACCCATCAATATAATCCTTAATAAGTGCAAACTTCTCCGATATAGTGTAGTCGGGAGAATTCAAAAAGATAATAGGACTATCATGCGTGGGTGCAATAGCAACAATTTCACGTTTAACATAAGGAACTATAGCAAGTTCATCTCCATAAGCATAATTCATATTGGCATCTTGGCCACAAGCATAGCAAGCATCATCAAAAAGGGATATTTCAAGAGAATCAACGGGATCATAACAATCATCATAGCAATCATCCTTCGGTAAGCACGAAGGGAAATTAAACAATGTATGAGTTGAAGAGTTACTCTCATTAGAAGGTGGGCACGGGTGATCAATCCGCTCTTCCTCCTTTTGTTCTTCGCTCTCCTCCTCATCTTTTTCATCCAATGAGCTCACAGTTTCATCAACTTCTTCCATAGATTCCTGCAAAATATTAGTCCCTTCTTGGACAGCGGAGACTTTCTCAATAAGTGCATTAATATTGGAATTGTATTCATAATTCTCATAGCAATATTTGAGGATAGCTAAATTTTCAGGTCTATAAACAACATCATCAAAATCTTCAAACTCTTTAAACATAGATTCAATTTCATAAGCACCCATAAAAGCAACAAATTCTTCTATTTGTTCCACATCATAGTAATCATATATACCATTAGCATAAGAAGCTAAGGTTTTATTATCATTAAATTTGCATGAAAAGGGAAGGTGTGGAGCCTTCAACCTAGAGCAACAAGTATAATTATATCTCAAGCATAGTTGCCTAGCATACCACTTCAATATATGAATTTGATCCCATAATAGTTTCCCTTTTTGTGTCAAACGGTAATCCCTAAAGTATTCACGCTGATCCAACGTTACTCCCATTACATAATTGAATGGGGTTTTCTCAGGATTATTAAAGTAGTACATAATATCTTTCACATAACCAGCATCGAGGGTTTTAGGAGGTTCCCCATCTCCATGAGCAGAAAGTACACCTAATCTTTTTTTGGTATTTCGTGTTCCATATCCATAACTAAAGATAGAGAACAACTAAGAACAGCAAATAAAAATTACTTAGTGATAAAGCAAACATGCACACACGAGAATATTCACCCCACGCTATTGCTCCCCGGCAACGGCGCCAGAAAAAGGTCTTGATAACCCACAAGTATAGGGGATCAATTGTAGCCTCTTTTGATAAGTAAGAGTGTCGAACCCAACGAGGAGCTAAAGGTAGAACAAATATTCCCTCAAGTTCTATCGACCACCGATACAACTCTACACACGCTTGACGTTTGGTTTACCGGAAACAAGTACGAAACTAGAAGTACTTTGTAGGTGTTGTTGGATAGGTTTGCAAGAAAGTAAAGAGCGGGTAAATAAAAGCTAGGGGCTGTTTAGATAAAGACACAACTAAATTAGTTTTAGTAGAGAGCTTTTTGTCACGAGAAAGTTATTTGTCCCTAGGCAATCGATAACTAGACCGGTAATCATTATTGCAATTTTATTTGAGGGAGAGGCATAAGCTAACATACTTTCTCTACTTGGATCATATGCACTTATGATTGGAACTCTAGCAAGCATCCGCAACTACTAAAGATTCATTAAGGTAAAACCCAACCATAGCATTAAAGTATCAAGTCCCCTTTATCCCATACGCAAACAACCTACTTACTCGGGTCTGTGCTTCTGTCACTCACGCCACCCACCATAAGCAAATCATGAACATATTGCAAACTCTACAGCGGGGATCCCTCACGCTTGCGTGACACGGAGAGCACCATAGGACAACACCAATAATAAAACATGCAACTCAAACCAATCTTGATCATCAAATAACCCATAGGACAAAACAGATATACTCAAACATCATAGGATAGCCATACATCATTGGGAAATAATATATAGCGTTGAGCACCATGTTTAAGTAGAGATTACAACGGGTAAGAGAGAGGTTACACCGCTGCATAGAGGGGGAAAGAGTTGGTGATGATGGCGGTGAAGTTGTTGGTGAAGATTGCGGTCATGATGATGGCCACGGCAGCGTTCCGGCGCCACCGAAAGAGAAGGGGAGAGGGGGCCCCTTCGTCTTCTTCTTCCTTGACCTCCTCCCTAGATGGGAGAAGGGTTTCCCCTCTGGTCCTTGGCCTCCATGGCGTGGGAGGGGCGAGAGCCCCTCCGAGATTGGATCTGTCTCTCCGTCTCTCTCTGTTTATGCGTTCTCCTCTGCTGCCCTTTCACCGTTTCGTATATATATGGAGATCCATAACTCCGATTGGACTGAAACCTTCGCCGTGATTTTTTTACCAAAAATTAGCTTTCTTGCTGCCGAAGAAGGGCATCAATGCCTTACGGGTGGCCCACGAGGGTCAGGGGCGCGCCCAGGGGGGCAGGGGCGCCCCTCTGCCTCGTGGCCACCTCGGGCACCGTCTCGCATGGATTTTTCTTCCGGAATTTTCCAAATGTTCCAAAAATAAGCTCCGTCCATTTTTATCCCGTTTGGATTCCGTTTGATATGGATATTTTGTGAAACATAAAACATGCAACAAACAGGAACTGGCACTGGGCACTGGATCAATATGTTAGTCCCAAAAATAGTATAAAAAGTTGCCAAAAAGTATATGAAAGTTGAATAATATTGGCATGGAACAATCAAAAATTATAGATACGACGGAGACGTATCAGCGGGACGTCATCGAGCTGAACGTGTGCTGAACTCGGAGGTGCCGTACGTTCGGTACTTGGATCGGTCGGATCGTGAAGACGTACGACTACATCAACCGCGTTGTGCTAACGCTTCCGCTTTCGGTCTATGAGGGTACGTGGACACACTCTCCCCTCTCATTGTTATGCATCACCATGATCTTGCGTGTGCGTAGGAATTTTTTGAAATTACTACGTTCCCCAACAATGGCATCCAAACCAGGTTTATGCGTAGATGTTATATGTACGAGTAGAACACAAGTGAGTTGTGGGCGGTACAAGTCATACTGCTTACCAGCATGTCATACTTTGGTTCGGCGGTATTGTTGGATGAAGCAGCCCAAACCGACATTACGCGTACGCTTATGCGAGACTGGTTCTACCGACGTGCTTTGCACACAGGTGGCTCGCGGGTGTCAGTTTCTCCAACTTTAGTTGAACCGAGTGTGACTACGCCCGGTCTTTGAGAAGGTTAAAACAGCACTAACTTGACGAACTATCGTTGTGGTTTTGATGCGTAGGTAAGAACGGTTCTTGCTCAGCCCGTAGCAGCCACGTAAAACTTGCAACAACAAAGTAGAGCACGTCTAACTTGTTTTTGCAGGGCATGTTGTGATGTGATATGGTCAAGGCATGATGCTATGTTTTATTGTATGAGATGATCATGTTTTGTAACCGAGTTATCGGCAACTGGCAAGAGCCATATGGTTGTCGCTTTATTGTATGCAATGCAATCGCCCTGTAATTGCTTTACTTTATCACTAAGCGGTAGCGATAGTCGTAGAAGCAATAGTTGGCGAGACGACAACAATGCTACGATGGAGATCAAGGTGTCACGTCGGTGACGATGGTGATCATGACGGTGCTTCGGAGATGGAGATCACAAGCACAAGATGATGATGGCCATATCATATCACTTATATTGATTGCATGTGATGTTTATCCTTTATGCATCTTATTTTGCTTTGATTGATGGTAGCATTATAAGATGATCTCTCACTAAATTTCAAGATAAAAAGTGTTCTCCCTGAGTATGCACCGTTGCCAAAGTTCGTCGTGCCGAGACACCACGTGATGATCGGGTGTGATAAGCTCTATGTTCATCTACAACGGGTGCAAGCCAGTTTTACACACGCAGAATACTCGGGTACTTGACGAGCCTAGCATATGCAGATATGGCCTCGGAACACTAAGACCGAAAGGTCGAGCGTGAATCATATAGTAGATATGATCAACATAGTGATGTTCACTATTGAAAACTACTCCATCTCACGTGATGATCGGACATGCTTTAGTTGATTTGGATCACGTGATCACTTAGATGATTAGAGGGATGTCTATCTAAGTGGGAGTTCTTAAGTAATATGATTAATTGAACTTAAATTTATCATGAACTTAGTACCTGATAGTATTTTGTTTGTCTATGTTGTTGTAGATAGATGGCCCGTGTTGTTGTTCCGTTGAATTTTAATGCGTTCCCTGAGAAAGCAAAGTTGAAAGATGATGGTAGCAATTACACGGACTGTTCGTAACTTGAGGATTATCCTCATTGCTGCACAGAAGAATTACGTCCTGGAAGCACCGCTGGGTGCCAGGCCTGCTGCAGATGCAATTGACGACGTTAAGAACGTCTGGCAGAGCAAAGCTGGTGACTACTCGATAGTTCAGTGTGCCATGCTTTACGGCTTAGAACCAGGACTTCAACGACGTTTTGAACGTCATGGAGCATATGAGATGTTCCAGGAGTTGAAGTTAATATTCCAAGCAAATGCCCAGATTGAGAGATATGAAGTCTCCAATAAGTTCTACAGCTGCAAGATGGAGGAGAATAGTTCTGTCAGTGAACATATACTCAAAATGTCTGGGTATAACAATCACTTGATTCAACTGGGAGTTAATCTTCCGGATGATAGTGTCATTGACAGAATTCTTCAAACACTGCCACCAAGCTACAAGAGCTTCATGATGAACTATAATATGCAAGGGATGGATAAGACAATTCCCGAGCTCTTCGCAATGCGAAAGACTGCGGAGGTAGAAATCAAGAAGGAGCATCAAGTGTTGATGGTCAACAAGACCACCAGTTTCAAGAAAAAGGGTAAAGGGAAGAAGAAGGGGAACTTCAAGAAGAACAGCAAACAAGTTGCTGCTCAAGAGAAGAAACCCAAGTCTGGACCTAAGCCTGAGACTGAGTGCTTCTACTGCAAACAGACTGGTCACTGGAAGCGTAACTGCCCCAAGTATTTGGCGGATAAGAAGGATGGCAAGGTGAACAAAGGTATATGTGATATACATGATATGTGATATACATGTTATTGATGTGTACCTTACTAGAGCTCGCATTAGCACCTGGGTATTTGATACTGGTTCTGTTGCTAATATTTGCAACTCGAAACAGGGACTACGGATTAAGCGAAGACTGGCTAAGGACGAGGTGACGATGCGCGTGGGAAATGGTTCCAAAGTCGATGTGATCGCCGTCGGCATGCTACCTCTACATCTACCTTCAGGATTAGTTTTAGACCTAAATAATTGTTATTTGGTGCCAGCGTTGAGCATGAACATTATATTTGGATCTTGTTTGATGCGAGATGGTTATTCATTTAAATCTGAGAATAATGGTTGTTCTATTTATATGAGTAATATCTTTTATGGTCATGCACCCTTGAAGAGTGGTCTATTTTTGTTGAATCTCGATAGTAGTGATACACATATTCATAATGTTGATGCCAAAAGATGGAGAGTTGATAATGATAGTGCAACTTATTTGTGGCACTGCCGTTTGGGTCATATTGGTGTAAAGCGCATGAAGAAACTCCATACTGATGGGCTTTTGGAATCACTTGGTACTTGCGAACCATGCCTTATGGGCAAGTGACTAAAACGCCGTTCTCCGGAACAATGGAGCGAGCAACAGATTTGTTGGAGATCATACATACTGATGTATGTGGTCCGATGAATATTGAGGCTCGCGGCGGGTATCGTTATTTTCTCACCTTCACAGATGATTTGAGTAGATATGGATATATCTACTTAATGAAACATAAGTCTGAAACATTTGAAAAGTTCAAAGAATTTCAGAGTGAAGTGGAAAATCATCATAACAAGAAAATAAAGTTTCTACGATCTGATTGTGGAGGAGAATATTTGAGTTACGAGTTTTGTTTACATTTGAAACAATGCGGAATAGTTTCGCAACTCACGCCACCCGGAACACCACAGCGTAATGGTGTGTCTGAACGCCGTAATCATACTTTACTAGATATGGTGCGATCTATGATGTCTCTTACTGATTTACCGCTATCGTTTTGGGTTATGCTTTAGAGATGGCTGCATTCACGTTAAATAGGGCACCATCGAAATCCGTTGAGACGACGCCTTATGAACTGTGGTTTGGCAAGAAACCAAAGTTGTCGTTTCTTAAAGTTTGGGGTTGCGATGCTTATGTGAAAAAGCTTCAACCTGATAAGCTCGAACCCAAATCGGAGAAATGTGTCTTCATAGGATACCCAAAGGAAACTGTTGGGTACACCTTCTATCACAGATCCGAAGGCAAGACATTCGTTGCTAAGAATGGATCCTTTCTAGAGAAGGAGTTTCTCTCAAAAGAAGTGAGTGGGAGGAAAGTAGAACTTGATGAGGTAACTGTACCTGCTCCCTTATTGGAAAGTAGTTCATCATAGAAATCTGTTTCTGTGACTCCTACACCAATTAGTGAGGAAGCTAATGATGATGAACATATAACTTCAGATCAAGTTACTACCAAACCCCGTAGGTCAACCAGAGTAAGATCCGCACCAGAGTGGTACGGTAATCCTATTCTAGAGGTCATGTTATTTGACCAAGGCGAATCTACGAACTGTGAAGAAGCGATGGTGAGCCCAGATTCCGCAAAATGGCTCGAGGCCATGAAATCTGAGATGGGATCCATGTATGAGAACAAAGTGTGGACTTTGGTTGACTTGCCCGATGATCGGCAAGCCATAGAGAATAAATGGATCTTCAAGAAGAAGACTGACGCTGACGGTAATGTTACTGTCTACAAAGCTCGACTTGTCACAAAAGGTTTTCGACAAGTTCAAGGAGTTGACTACAATGAGACTTTCTCACCCGTAGCGATGCTTAAGTCTGTCCGAATCATGTTAGCAATTGCCGCATTTTATGATCATGAAATTTGCAAATGGATGTCAAAACTGCATTCCTGAATGGATTTCTGGAAGAAGAGTTGTATATGATGCAACCGGAAGGTTTTGTCAATCCAAAGGGAGCTAACAAAGTGTGCAAGCTTCAGCGATCCATTTATGGACTGGTGCAAGCCTCTCGGAGTTGGAATAAACGTTTTGATAGTGTGATCAAAGCATATGGTTTTATACAGACTTTTGGAGAAGCCCGTATTTACAAGAAAGTGAGTGGGAGCTCTGTAGCATTTCTAATCTTATATGTGGATGACATATTACTGATTGGAAATGATATAGAATTTTTGGATAGCATAAAAGGATACTTGAATAAGAGTTTTTCAATGAAAGACCTCGGTGAAGCTGCTTACATATTAGGCATCAAGATCTATAGAGATAGATCAATACGCTTGATAGGACTTTCACAAAGCACGTACCTTGACAAAGTTTTGAAAAAGTTCAAAATGGATCAAGCAAAGAAAGGGTTCTTGCCTGTGTTACAAGGTGTGAAGTTGAGTCAAACTGAATGCCCGACCACTGCAGAAGATAGAGAGAAAATGAAAGATGTTCCCTATGCTTCAGACATAGGCTCCATCATGTATGCAATGCTGTGTACCAGACCTGATGTGTGCCTTGCTATTAGCTTAGCAAGGAGGTACCAAAGTAATCCAGGAGTGGATCACTGGACAACGGTCAAGAACATCCTGAAATACCTGAAAAGGACTAAGGATATGTTTCTCGTTTATGGAGGTGACAAAGAGCTAGTCGTAAATGGTTACGTCGATGCAAGCTTTGACACTGATCCGAACGATTCTAAATCGCAAACCGGATACGTGTTTACATTGAACGGTGGAGCTGTCAGTTGGTGCAGTTCTAAACAAAGCGTCGTGGCGGGATCTACGATGAAGCGGAATACATAGCTGCTTCGGAAGCAGCAAATGAAGGAGTCTGGATGAAGGAGTTCATATCCGATCTAGGTGTCATACCTAGTGCATCGGGTCCAATGAAAATCTTTTGTGACAATACTGGTGCAATTGCCTTGGCAAAGGAATCCAGATTCCACAAGAGAACCAAGCACATCAAGAGACGCTTCAATTCCATCCGGGATCAGGTCCAAGTGGGAGACATAGAGATTTGCAAGATACATACGGATCTGAATGTTGCAGACCCTTTGACTAAGCCTCTTCCATGAGCCAAACATGATCACCACCAAAACTCCATGGGTGTTAGAATCACTACTGTGTAATCTAGATTATTGACTCTAGTGCAAGTGGGAGACTGAAGGAAATATGCCCTAGAGGCCATAATAAAGTTATTATTTATTTCCTCATATCATGATAAATATTTATTATTCATGCTAGAATTGTATTAACCGGAAACATAATACATGTGTGAATACATAGACAAACATAGTGTCACTAGTATGCCTCTACTTGACTAGCTCGTTAATCGAAGATGGTTGAGTTTCCTAGCCATGGACATGAGTTGTCATTTGATTAACGGGATCACATCATTAGGAGAATGATGTGATTGACTTGACCCATTCCGTTAGCTTACCACTTGATCGTTTAGTATGTTGCTATTGCTTTCTTCATGACTTATACATGTTCCTATGACTATGAGATTATCCAACTCCCGTTTATCGGAGGAACACTTTGTGTGCTACCAAACGTCACAACGTAACCGGGTGATTATAAAGGTGCTCTACAGGTGTCTCCGAAGGTACTTGTTGAGTTGGCGTATTTCGAGATTAGAATTTGTCACTCCGATTGTCGCAGAGGTATCTCTGGGCCCTCTCGGTAATGCACATCACTATAAGCCTTGCAATCAATGTGACTAATGAGTTAGTTGCAGGATGATGCATTAGATAACGAGTAAAGAGACTTGCCGGTGACGAGATTGAACTAGGTATGGAGATACCGACGATTGAATCTCAGGCAAGTAACATACCGATGACAAAGGGAACAACGTATGTTGTTATGCGGTTTGACCGATAAAGATCTTCATAGAATATGTGGGAGCCAATATGAGCATCCAGGTTCCGTTATTGGTTATTGACCGGAGACGTGTCTCGTTCATGTCTACATAGTTCTCGAACCCATAGGGTCCGCACGCTTAAAGTTTGGTGACGATCGGTATTATAAGTTTTTGTGTTTTGATGTACCAAAGGTAGTTCGAAGTCCCAGATTTGATCACGGACATGACGAGGAGTCTCAAAATGGTCGAGACGTAAAGATTGATGTATTGGATGACTATGTTCGGACACCGGAAGTGTTTCGGGAGGTTTCGGACATCTACCGGAGTACCGGGGGGTTACCAGAACCCCCCGGGGAGTATATTGGGCCTAATGGGCCTTGGTGAGAGAAGAGGAGGGGCGACCAGGGCAGCCGCGCGCCCCCTCCCCCTCTAGTCCGAATTGGACAAGGAGGGGGGCAGCGCCCCCTTTTTCCTTCTCCTCCTCTCTCCCTTCCTTCCCTTCTCCTACTCCAACAAGGAAAGGAGGAGTCCTACTCCCGGTGGGAGTAGGACTCCCCCCTTGGCGTGCCCTCCTTGGCCGGCCGCCTCTTCCCCCTTGCTCCTTTATATACAGGGGCAGGGGGCACCTCTAGACACACAAGTTGATCTGTTGATCTCTCCCAAACGTGTGCGGTGCCCCCTCCACCATATTCCTCCTCGGTCATATCATAGCAGTGCTTAGGCGAAGCCCTGCGTCGGTAGCAACATCATCACCGTCATCACGCTGACGTGCTGACGGAACTCTCCTGATCGGAGCATCCCAAGGTCATCTCCATGGACCTACCTTCGTCCCACCAAGTGCCTAGTGGACCCATGACTCGATCACGTGCAAGAGCTCTTGAAATCGAGGTGACATCTCTCCTCTCACAATTCCACTTCGATGAACATGAGACATGGCTACTACCTCACACGGAGACACTATGCATGCTCAGGTACCAAGGAGTTGGCCATGGAGACGTCAAGGAGCAAGGAGAATCCGAAGACGAAGATGGACGTGAAGACGGAGAAGGAAAAGGGCTAAGTCAGCACAAGCCCGGACGATCCGGACCGCCGTCCGGACGATCCGGCCCCAGCCCGGACGATCCGGACCCCGGCCCGGACGATCCGGCTAACCAGCCCGAAGACACCTGAAGCTTCACCACGAAGCCGGATCATCCGGACCCAGGACCGGATCATCCGGCCACACCCGAACGTCTGGACCAGGACCCGAACATCCGGACCCCCCGGAGCTGCTCCAACACAGTCGGATCATCCGGACGCCGACCCGGATCATTCGGACCACCGAAGCCCGGATCATCCGGACCAACCCCCGGATCATCCGGCCACCTCCTGTGTCGTGACTTGGGCCGAGGCCCGTGTACCCGTTTCGTCCCCTCACTTACCCCTTCGCCCCTTGGGCTATAAGTAGACCTCCTCCTCCCCATTTTTAGGGTTAGCAAAGTAGTAGCTCATATGTGAGGATAGCTTTTGCTCATCCATACGGATCGTCTCCTCGAGAGTGACCGCGGCCCCTCTACAGAGAAGATCCCCTTGGATTCAAGACCCCCTCTTGGGTGGCCCCATCAAGACCTCCTTACGGAGAAGAACCGGTTACCTTTGTATCGTCCTTTGTTGGACTTGGATCGTTTATCTTACCTTTGTGTTCATTGATCTAGCTCATGTGTGATCTATTCTTGTTGGTTGAGTGATTCTCTCGTGTTTCCCCTTGTGATTTCCCTCGTTTTCCCCTCGTGTTCTTCGTATCCTTAGTTGGGATCCGCTCCTTTCGTGAAAGATCGGCCGTACGGAGTTCCACTCCACATCATCTTGGATCAGAGCCAGCTTGCTCATGATCATCTTGGTATCATGAGCCACGTTGATCACGATTTCGGAGCCTCCCCTCTTCGTTTTCTAGCTTGATTTTTTTGTTTTTCGTCCTAATCCGAAAATCCCCACAAAAATAGCCCAATTTTTTTTCTTGTGATTTGTGAGTTTTGATGATGTTTTGTTGGTTTTGATCCGTGAGTTTGTTGTGTTGCAAGTGGATCTAGCATTCCCCCACCATCTCCACCTCGCAATCCCTCCAAAATCCGCGAAATCCTTGAATTTGTGGCCGTTTTCAAGTTCATCCTGAGCCATCCCTGAGCGAGATTGACCCGCCCGGATCATCCGGCTGTTGGCCCGGATCATCCGGCTAACCCTGACGAAACTGCATTTTCTGCAGTTTTTTACCACCGCCGCCTACGCCTCCGCATACCCACTTCGACCTCCACCACCTAACTTCCGCAAACCCTTCCAATACCCCAAACCATACCACACTTGACCGCTACCTACTCCAACACTTTTTGTCGCATTTGGTTTTGAGAATTTGAGTTGTGGCTCACCGTTTCCTATCGTGTTTCGGCTACTTAGGGACGGTTCGACATAAACATCGCCACCGCTCATCTTCGTCGAGGACTACTACGAACGACTACATCATTGTGGTATCAACTTCACCTTGGTATCATCTTGGTATCGTGATATCACCATACTTTCTTGCATTTGCATTGATAACCCCATAGCCTTACTTTTGCGTCACTTACCCATCGAGACTAGCCGTTGAGTATTGCCGGCAACGTGACTTCTGCACATTAGTGATCAGACTTCCCATAGCATACATACAATACCATCGAGTTGCATATCTTGGAATCATCTCTTGTGTCACAAAGTTGTCATCGCATACACAATTGCTATCTTGGTTCGTGAAGCATTGCATGAGAAAAGAGCTCAAACCACAAAGAGCCAAACAAGCTTTTAAGCAAAAGGGAAAGATAAGCAAAGAGCTTATAAGCAAGAACCATAGCATCATACAACATTAAGATTGTCATACTCGATCATCTTGGATCATATATTCGGAACATCATACATAGAGCAATACTTGGGATAGAAGTCGTTGCATTTTTGCTTAGTAGGTTGTGCACAAGTCTGTATCCGCCTATTGTGCAATCGTGCTAGCGTCTCTCTAGTGTTGTGCAACAAGAGCATTTTCGTGGATTCCACATTTTGGCTCATCCTTGGTTGCACGACCCCATTTATCTTTCCATGTGTTGTGTTTCCGTGTACCATATCTTGTTTTGGTCTACTTGTTGAATTTACAACTTGCAAATCTTTTCCAACATTATTGAGTCTTGCTTACTTTCACATTAAAAATTGTGCCACCATCCTAACCAAGCTCCACCATAAGCTTTTACTTGTGTAGGTGTGAGAAACCGACAAGAATTGGTACCAATTGTGCTATTTCCTTGTTATACATTGGAGTGATCATTGATCCATCTTCAACATCGGTCAAGGTACATTTGGTATTGGTTCTTCTCTTTCTCCCACTCACATATCTTTGTTTGGAATGATGGATAGGCCAAGTACTTATACCAACCCACTCTTATTGGAGCAAGATGACGACATGTCTTCCTATGTCACCAAAACGCAACTATTTGGCGCACACCGAGCTTTGCATCAAGAACAAATTGCTTTGGGCGACCTCATCGACAACCTCGCCACCGACCTATGACAAACCGAGCAACATACAAGAGACTACTTCGACACATCCATGAGTTCCCTCAAAGAAGATATCCGCACCATGATGGTCAACCGCTCTTCTACAACATCATCCTCCTCAAGACGGAGCCGCTCGAGTCGACACTCCGACGACACCATCTCCGGCTCAAGTACACCGACATCAAACACTCTTTGTCGTGCCGTGCGTCAAGACCGTCAAGCAAACCGCAATCCTCTACACGACACCGACTCTCAAGAGCATCGGCAACGGCAAGCCCAAGATGCATTCGCACAAGCTCAAGAGCGGCAACGCCAACGACAGCAAGAACAAGAGGAGCGTGCGCGACAACATCAAGATTCACAAGATGCCGAGGCACAACGTCAAGAACAGCAACTACGTGAAGCTCAAGCACTTGAGGCGCAACGTGCCCTTCGAGATTCAAGTCGAGCCGTAGCCAACCGAGGCCGACAAGCTCGTCTACATCAAGAAGCACTTCGCGACGAAGCTCAAGAAAGGATTTACCAAGCACGTGTGCATCGACAAGCTCCTCCTCAAGATCGTCAAGCTCGACAAGCTCCTCCTCTAGAGAGACAAGAACATCAAGTCCATCGAGAGCATGAAGACAATGGACCTCCTCCAAGACAAGCGCAACATGAGGTCGACAACCCTCCTCGCCAAGAGCAACATGAGGAAGACAACCCTCCTCGCCAAGAGCAACATGAGATCGTCAATCCTCAACGACATCGGCGTCATCATCCCCGACCCCAACACAATGAAGAGCAACGATATGGCAAGCTAAAGTTCACCATGCCCAAGTTCACCGGAAGCAATGACCCCAAAGAGTATATAGCATGGGCATTGAAGGTTGACAAAATCTTCCGCTTGCACAACTACGAAGAAGAGAAGAAGATCGCGATGGCATCCCTTGAATTCCAAGACTACGTCCTCATTTGGTGGGAACAAGTCATTGAGCGCCGAGAGGCCAAGGGTGAACCGCCAATCACCACTTGGGCGCAAATGAAGGATGTCATGAGAGCATGATCGTGCCAAACTACTACAACCGCGACGTCTTCGAGAAACTCCAACTACTCAAGCAAGGAACCAAGAGCGTTGAAGAGTACTACAAGGAAATGGAGATTGCCTGATACGAGCCAATGTCACGGAAGATGATGAGCAAACTATGGCACGTTTCTTGAATGGACTCAATCACCCTATCAAGAAGATTGCCGACTTCCAACCATACTCGAACCTCATCGAGTTAGTGCATCAAGCTACCAAAGCGGAACGGCAAGTATAAGACGACTTCAAGTATGCCAAGTTCTCATCCAAGTCCTACGGCTTCTCCAACAATCAAGCTTCAACGACTCCAACACCTTCTACCTCAACCAAGCCATATACAAGCAATGGCGACAAGTAAAGTTACAAGAAAGCTTCGACAAGCTCAAGTCGTCCTCCTACTACAAGCAACTTCAAGAAAGCTTCATCATCTACTTCAACCGATGAGACCATCAAGACAAGTTCCTTCAAATGCTTCACATGCGGCGGCCGAGGCCACAAGTCCTTCGAGTGCACAAACAAGCGCACCATGATCCTCAACGACGACGGAACCTATGACTCAATGAGTGAAGGAGAAATGGAAGCCCTTGAGCAAGTGGCCATGCATCGTCAAGTGAACAATGAAGATGAAGATGATCAAATCTTTTGTGACGAAGATTCAAGTCCCGCTCTTGTTGTCTCCAAGGTCTTGACTCTTCAACATAAACAAGATGAAGATCAACGGTGCCATATTTTCCACACCAAGGCCGGAATCAATGGAAGGTCCGTCAAGGTCATCATTGATGGAGGGAGTTGCCATAACTTAGCAAGTGAAGAACTATGCTCCAAGCTCCAATTGGTCAAGATGAAGCACCCGCACCCCTACAAGGTTCAATGGCTAAGCGACACCGGCACCATCCAAGTCGAGCATAGGGTACAAGTCTCTTTCAAGATCGGAGCTTACGAAGACACTTTGGAGTGTGATGTCATTCCGATGACCGTTTGCCACCTCCTTCTTGGACAGCCATGGCAATTTGACCGAGGTGTCATCCACAATGGTCGTACAAACCACTATAGCTTCAAGATGAAAGGGAAGGAGTTTGTGCTACGACCTATGTCTCCAAGCCAAGTGCTCGCCGACAAGCAAAACACCCATCGTGGAGAGAATAGTGAGAGAGCGAACCACCAAAAAGAGAGTGAGCGCCACAAGCCCAAATTGAGTGCCTCCACGATGAGCGACAAGAAGAACTTGGTCCTCTTTGCCACCAAATGTGAGATGAGAGAAGTGTGTGAGAACCCATCGAGTGTCCTACACTATGTCCTATTGTGCAAGGACGAGGCACCAAAAACTAACACCTCTCACAATCTACCCTTGGTGTTATCTTCTCTATTGCAGGAATTCCAAGATGTTTCCCCCGATGAGCTACCTCGGGTCTACCTCCACTACGAGGCATTGAGCACCGAATCGACCTCATCCCCGGAGCACCACTTCCAAACAAGGCTCCCTACCGAGTAAACCCCGAAGAAACCAAAGAAATACAAAGGCAAGTAAAGCATCTCATAGACCATGGACATGTGCGCGAAAGTTTGAGTCCTTGTGCCGTACCGGTCATCCTTGTGCCAAAACGTGACAGTAGCTTTCGCATGTGTTCCGATTGTAGACCCATCAATGCTATCACCGTTCGCTATAGGTACCCCATTCCACGCCTTGATGATATGCTTAATGAACTTAGCGGTGCCACTATCTTTTCCAAAATTGATCTTAAAAGTGGTTACTATCAAATCCGCATACAAGAGGGTGATGAATGGAAAACCGCTTTCAAAACAAAGTTTGGTTTGTATGAGTGGTTAGTCATGCCTATGGGTTTATCGGAAGCACCGGGTACTTTCATGTGTCTCATGCATTATGTGTTTCACCCTTACATTGGTGAATTTGTTGTTGTCTATTTTGATGATATCCTTGTGTTTAGCAAATCTCTCAAAGAGCATGTCACCCACCTTCGAACCGTGCTACAAACTCTTCGAAAAGAGCAACTTTATGCTAATATGGAAAAGTGCCTTTTTGGTGTTGATAAGCTTGTTTTCATGGGTTTTGTAGTATCTTCTAAGGGTGTTCACGTTGATGAATCTAAGATCAATGCTATCAAAACTTGGCCCCAACCAACTAATTTGCAACAAGTGCGTAGTTTTCTTGGTTTAGCCGGTTTCTACCGTCGATTTGTGAAGGATTTTAGCACCATTGCTTCACCTTTGCATGCCTTGAGTAAGAAAAATGCACCGTTTGTTTGGGGAACATCCCAAGATATCGCTTTCAATGAGCTTAAGAATTTGCTTACTCATGCTCCCGTGCTTGCATTACCCAACTTTGACAAACCTTTTGAGATACATTGTGATGCTAGTGGTAATGGCATAGGAGGTGTGTTAACACAAGAGAAGCGCCCCATTGCATATTTTAGTGAGAAACTTTCCGGAGCGCAACTCAATTATCCCATCTATGACAAAGAGCTATATGCTTTAGTGCGAGTTTTGCATGAATGGGAACATTACCTTCGCCCTCATGAGTTCATCATCCACACCGATCATGAAACACTTAAATATCTTAAGGGTCAAACTAAGTTGAACAAGTGTCATGCTAAGTGGAGTGAGTTTATTGAGTCTTTTCCTTATGTCATCAAGTATATTAAAGGTAAGGAAAATGTTGTGGCGGATGCGCTTTCCCGTATATGCATGCTCGTTACTCAACTTGAATTAAATGGCATTGGCTTTGAGCACATAAAAGACTTGTATGAGCATGATCCTACTTTTGCCATTCCTTATGCCAAATGTTTGACGCACACATCTTGGGAACGCTATTACATCAAAGATGGATATCTTATGAGAGCTAACAAACTTTGCATCCCCGAGTCTTCTCTTCGTTTGTTACTTTTGCAAGAATCTCATGGAGGAGGACTAATGGGACATTTTGGACGCAACAAGACATTCGCTACGCTCTCCAAGAACTACTTTTGGCCTAAGATGTTCCGCGACGTCAACCGCTTCACCAACCGATGCTCTACATGTCGCAAAGCTAAGTCTAAAGCTCAATCTCATGGCTTATATATGCCTCTTCCAATTCCATTCCAACCATGGGAAGATATTAGCATGGATTTTGTGCTTGGTTTGCCTAGAACTCGAAATGGCAAGGATTCCGTTTTTGTTGCTGCAGACCGATTCTCTAAAATGGCACATTTCATTCCTTGCAACAAGATAGACGATGCTTCACATGTTGCCAATCTCTTTTGTAGGGAAATCTTGCGACTTCATGGAGTGCCAAAGACGATTGTCTCGGACCGCGACGTCAAGTTCTTGAGTTACTTTTGGAAGACCTTATGCGCCAAGCTCGGAATCAAGCTACTATTCTCCATGGCATATCATCCACAAACCGACGGCCAAACGGAGGTGACAAACCGTACGCTCTCCACCCTTCTTCGCATGCTAATCAAGAAGAACATCAAGGAGTGGGAAGAGTGCTTACCCATCACCGAGTACGCCTACAACCGCGCAAGACATTCGACTACCAGTAAGTCCCCCTTCGAGGTCGTCTACGGCTTCAACCCGTTGTCCCCATTGGACATTCTACCTCTACCACTACAAGAGCGCACAAGCAGGGACGCGAGTGCCCGAGCCAACCACCTCAAGAAGATGCATGAAGATACAAGGCACACGACCCGCGACCAAGCTCAACGTCAACAAGCACCCCATGATATTCAACATTGGCGATCTTGTGTGGCTACACCTCCGCAAGGACCGCTTCCCCAACGAACGTAAGTCCAAACTTCTACCACGAGCGGATGGACCTTTCAAGGTGCTTGCACGCTATAACAACAACAACGCATACAAGATCGGCATTCCACGTGACAAGTACTCCGTGAGCGACATTTTCAACGTCAAAGATCTCTCCCCGTACCATGGTGATGAGGATTTCGATCCGAGGTCGGATCTTTTCCAAGGGAGGGGAGATGATGCGGAGCATCCCAAAGTCATCTCCATGGACCTACCTTCATCCCACCAAGTGCCTAGTGGACCCATGACTCGATCACGTGCAAGAGCTCTTGAAACCGAGGTGACATCTCTCCTCTCACAATTCCACTTCGATGAACATGAGACATGGCTACTACCTCAAACGGAGACACTGTGCATGCTCAGGTACCAAGGAGTTAGCCATGGAGACGTCAAGGAGCAAGGAGAATCCGAAGACGAAGATGGACGTGAAGACGGAGAAGGAAAAGGGCTAAGTCAGCAGAAGCCCGGACGATCTGGACCGTCGTCCGGACGATCCGGACCCCGGCCCGGACGATCCGGCTAACCATCCCGAAGACACCCGAAGCTTCACCACGAAGCCGGATCATCCGGACCCAGGACTGGATCATCCGGCCACACCCGGACGTCCGGACCAGGACCCGGACATCCGGACCCCCCGCAGCTACTCCAACACAGTCGGATCATCCGGACGCCGACCCGGATCATCCAGACCACCGAAGCCCGGATCATCCGGACCAACCCCCGGATCATCCGGCCACCGCCTGCGTGCGTGACTTGGGCCGAGGCCCGTGTACCCGTTTCATCCCCTCACTTACCCCTTCGCCCCTTGGGCTATAAGTAGACCTCCTCCTCCCCATTTTTAGCGTTAGCAAAGTAGTAGCTCATATGTGAGGATAGCTTTTGCTCATCCATACGGATCGTCTCCTCGAGAGTGACCGCATCCCCTCTACGGAGAAGATCCCCTTGGATTCAAGAACCCCTCTTGGGTGGCCCCATCAAAACCTCCTTACGGAGAAGAACCGGTTACCTTTATATCGTCCTTTGTTGGACTTGGATCTTGTATCTTACCTTTGTGTTCATCGATCTAGCGCATGTGTGATCTATTCTTATTGGTTGAGTGATTCTCCCATGTTTCCCCTTGTGATTTCCCTCGCTTTCCCCTCGTGTTCTTCGTGTCCTTAGTTGGGATCCGCTCCTTTCGTGAAAGATCGGCCGTACGGAGTTCCACTCCACATCATCTCCCGTGAAGCTCTGCTGGATCGGAGTCCACGGGACGTCATCGAGCTGAACGTGTGCTGAACTCGGAGGTGCCGTACGTTCGGTACTTGGATCGGTCGGATCGTGAAGACGTACGACTACATCAACCGCGTTGTGCTAACACTTCCGCTTTCGGTCTATGAGGGTACGTGGACACACTCTCCCCTCTCGTTCCTATGCATCACCATGATCTTGCGTGTGCGTAGGATTTTTTTTTTGAAATTGCTACGTTCCCCAACAGCAACTTGATGGCCTAAAGAAACTAGTGCTAGATGACAATCCTCATGCATTTTATGTCCGTTGTTCCGCCCATCAACTTCAACTAGTAGTTGTGGCTGTTGTGAAAGGAGTTCTTGCTATTAGTGATTTATTTGGCTATACAAATATCATTGTGACCACGGTAAGTGCATCTTGTAGACAAAAATATGCATTGCTGCAGAAACATCATGACAAGATTGTACTCCAATTGGAGAATGGGGGGGATTATGAGGGAAGGGCCAGACATCAAGAGACAACTATAACACGATCTGGCGATACACATTGGGGATAAAACCAGAGAACTCTAGTTTGTATCTACCAAGTGTGGGACACGGTGATCCAAGTGCTACATGTTATTTGTTTGGATGGGGAAAACGATGACGACAAAGGCAAAGCATCAGGTTTGATGAAACAAATGGAAGTCTTTGAATTCATACTCATATTGCACCTGATGATTAAAGTTCTTGGTCTGACTAATGATTTGTCACAAGCATTGCAAAAAAAGGACCAAAACATACTCAGTGCAATGAACATGATTGTCTCCGTGAAAAGGACAAAAGGTTATTGTAGCATTTGAGGGATGAAGGGTGGGAGCCACTTTTGGAGGGTGCAAATGCATTTTGTGTTTAGAGAGATGTACCGGTGCCAAATATGAATGATAATATTTCAGCCAAGGGTTTATCCAAGGAGTTTGCATGAGGCATCACTTGCTTTCATCACTATAAGGTAGAAATATTCAATGAGGTGATTGATAGAAACATAGCCAAGATGAACTGTCAATTTAGCGAAACAACAACCCGATTATTGATTTGCATTTCATGTCTAGATCCTAGAGACTCGTTCAATAGCTTTAACCATGACAAGATAATTGAGCTTGCAAGCATTTACTCAACAGACTTTGATCCAGAAGAACGGCAATTTTTGAGTGGTCAGCTTGACATATACATTGATGTGATGAAAAGATCACCTTTTTTGTGGTTGTGATAGTCTATCAAGTATGTCCGTCAAGTTAGTTCAAACTAAGGAGTATTTGCGTTTCCCATTGGTTTATCGACTCATCAAACTTGCATTCATATTCCCGGTAGCGACAACATCAGTTGAAAGGGCTTTCTCAGCCATGAATATAATAAAGACAGATTTGAGAAACAAGATAGGTGATGAATGGTTCAATGATATGATGGTTTGCCATGCCGAGCAAGATATATTTGCTGGGATTGAAGACAAGAAGATTATTGAACATTTTCATGGCCTAAGGAATCGTAGAGGCCATCTTCCAAATCCTCCACATATAACTACAACTTAATGGTAAACATTTGCCTTATCTTTTGTTTGAACAAATGGAATACTATGTTGTGATTTAGATTAATCTAATTGTTTTTACATGCTTTAGGTACCTAAAGGACTAGAAGATTAAATATTTGGGACAAAGCATGGAAGATTTAGCCAGCTGAGGAGTCCAAGTTAGACTTTATGTGATTTTTTTGCGTTACATTTTTGCCTAGTTCTTGAGCCGTAAACTACTTTGATAAATTTATTGTGTTGACCATCTTGCGTGCATGCATACTCTTGGCCAATTATTTTTCTTGATTATCTTATTTTATTGTATTATGGCTTTGATTGTTTAAGTTCGCCCATGGTAACTTCATGTGACTCCCCCGATTTGACCGTACACTAATCATGCACGCAAATGTGTACGACCAAGATCAGGGACTCACGGGAAGATATCACAACACAACTCTAAAACATAAATAAGTCATACAAGCATCATAATACAAGCCAGGGGCCTCGAGGGCTCGAATACAAGTGCTCGATCACAGACGAGTCAGCGGAAGCATCAATATCTGAGTACAGACATAAGTTAAACAAGTCTGCCTTAAGAAGGCTAGCGCAAACTGGGATACAGATCGAACGAGGCGCAGGCCTCCTGCCTGGGATCCTCCTAACTACTCCTGGTCGTCGTCAGCGGCCTGCACGTAGTAGTAGGCACCTCCAGTGTCGTAGGTGTCGTCGTCGACGGTGGCGTCTGGCTCCTGGACTCTAGCATCTGGTTGTGACAACCAGATAGAAAAGAAAAGGGGGAAAAGAGGGAGAGAAGCAACCGTGAGTACTCATCCAAAGTACTCGCAAGCAAGGAGCTACACTACATATGCATGGGTATATGTGAAAAGGGGCATATCAGTGGACTGAACTGCAGAATGCCAGAATAAAAGGGGGATAGCTAGTCCTGTCGAAGACTACGCTTCTGGTCATCTCCATCTTGCAGCATGTAGAAGAGAGTAGATTGAAGTCCTCCAAGTAGCATCGCATAGCATAATCCTACCCGGCGATCCCCTCCTCGTCGCCCTGTTAGAGAGCGATCACCGGGTTGTATCTGGCACTTGGAAGGGTGTATTTTATTCAGTATCCAGTTCTAGTTGTCATAAGGTCAAGGTACAACTCCGGGTCGTCCTTTTACCGAGGGACGCGGCTATTCGAATAGATAAACTTCCCTGCAGGGGTGCACCACATAACCCAACACGCTCGATCCCATTTGGCCGGACACACTTTTCTGGGTCATGCCCGGCCTCGTAAGATCAACACGTCGCAGCCCCACCTAGGCTCAACAGAGAGGTCAGCACGCCGGTCTAAACCTATGCGCGCAGGGGTCTGGGCCCATCGCCCTATGCACACCTGCACGTTGCGTACGCGGCCGGAAGCAGACCTAGCCTAGTGGCGTTCCAGTCCAATCCGGCGCGCGCCACTCAGTCGCTGACGTCAAGAAGGCTTCGGCTGATACCACGACGCCGGGATACCCATAACTACTCCCGCGTAGATGGCTAGTGCGTATAGACCAAATGGCCAGACTCAGATCAAATACCAAGATCTCGTTAAGCGTGTTAAGTATCCGCGAACGCCGACCAGGGCCAGGCCCACCTCTCACCTAGGCGGTCTCAACCTGCCCTGTCGCTCCGCCACAAAGATCCACTTGCGGGTACTCCTACGAGCCGACCCGACTTTAGTCATCACATGTGTCATGTATGTAGTATATAAGTATATACCCATGATCACCGCCCAGGTGATCACGGCCCGATAGTATAGCACAGCAGACGGACAAGAATGTAGGGCCACTGATGGAAATCTAGCATCCTATACTAAGCATGTAGGATTGCAGGTAAAGGTAACAACAGTAGTAGCAAGGATAGGCTATGCATCAGGATAGGATATCGGAAAATAGTAACATGCTACACTACTCTAATGCAAGCAGTATAGAGAAGAATAGGCGATATCTGGTGATCAAGGGGGGGGGGCTTGCCTGGTTGCTCTGGCAAGTAGGAGGGGTCGTCAACTCCGTAGTCGAACTGGACAGCAGCAGTGTCGGTCTCGTAGTCTACCGGAGAGAAGAGGGGGAAGAAACAGTAAATACAATGCAAACATAAGCATGACGATGCGTGACATGACAATGAGCGGTGCTAGGTGTGCCCTAACGCGACAGTTGGTGGTACCGGCGAAGGGGGGGAACATCCGGGGGGTATTCCCGATGTTTCTCGTTTTCGGACAGACGGACCGGAGGGGGAAAGTTGCTAGTTCGATAGGTTAGGGAGGTGTGGTGGACGAACGGACTGCGTATTCGGATTCGTCTCGTCATTCTGAGCAACTTTCATATAGAAAACATTTTCATCCGAGTTACGGTTTAAAAGATATGAATTTTCAAAGTTTATTTGAATTTCTGGAATTATTTAAATTAAGCAAAAATGAATTATGACGTCAGCATGAGGCAAAGCTGACGTCAGCAGGTCAACAGGTCGGCTGACCAGTCAAACCAGACAGGTGGGTCCAGTGGGACCCACATGTCAGCCTCTGTTAGTCTAATATTAATTTAAACTAAACTAACAGTCTAATTAGAGGGGTGGGCCCCATATGTCAGTGAGTGATTAGTTAATCTAATTATTTTTATTTATAAACCAATTGTTAGACTAATTAACAGAAGGGGGCCCGCATGTCAGTGGCTGGGGGCCGCCCAGTCAGCACGTTGACCGCGGTCAACAAGTCAAGTGGGGCCCTGGGGCCCGTGTTTAGTGGCTGTGAGATGGGGCCCGAAGGGCCACGTCGGCGGGCGGCGCCGGAGACACGCCGGCGACCATCTCCGCGGCGGAGCATCGCCGGACTTCGCCGGAAAAACGCTACGGGGCACGGGGAGAGGTGCGGCTAGGCGCGTTCGATCGAGCGTCCGACGCCGCATCGATCTACGTCGGTCCCGTGGGCTAACTCGACCGGAGTGGCGCACTACATCGACGGCGGTGTCGACCGTGGCGGACGCCGGTGTTCTGGTGTCATCGCGAACAACGACAGAGGCTGCGACATGCCCAAAAGAGGGGTCCGACGGGGTCCTAGAGGTGCCCGGAGCACGACTACGAGCTCGGTTGAGCACTTTATCGTCGGTAGCGACGGCGACGAGCACCGCGGCGGAGTAAAGCTCGGGTGAAAAATGGAAGTGGTGGCTACGGGCATCTACCAGCAGCGCTGAGAGAGGGGAAAGGAGAGACTGCTCACCGGGGAGGCACACGGAGGCCACGGTGGTGGCTTAGGAGCCGCAGGGCGTCGGCAATCGGCGGAGGAGCGCTGGCGACCGTAGGCGCGGAAGAGCTCGATTCCGGGGCTGTGGTGGCGCCGAGCTCGAACCCTTGGTCAGAGATGGAGTAGAGGAAGCAGGCGGAGCTGTTGGACTCCTCGGCGAGGCGCGGGGAGCATGGTGGCCGCGTTAATGGCGAACGGCGGCGATGATGGTGTTCGGGCGAGATGGAAAAGCGAGGGAGAGGAGCAGGCGGGGGAGAAAGATCTCGAGGGTTGTCGACGAGGCCTAGGGGACTCGTCCTTATCCCCTCGGCGATGTGGCGGCGTGGGGCGGCGAGCAGGTCAGGCGGGGGCGGCGAGGGGCGTGCGCCCTCGGTCGGTTGAACAGAAGAGGAGGGGGAAGACGACAAGGGGAGGGGGAGGTGCTGGGCCGCTGGACCGATTCGGCCGGCTAAGGCCCAGGGGTAGGCGGTGGATCTCTCTCTCTCTCCTCTTCTTTTACATTTTTTTTAACTTTTCTGTTTTCTTTTCTTTTAGTTTTAGTAAATTACCAAAGTGGCACCTAAATAGATTTTACAAATTATGCCACTGCCACAATAGTTTAATACTTATAACAATTTAGTTTTGAGAATGTTTATTATTTTTAAAGCATTTAAATAATTGTATTTGCTACTGTTTTATTCATTTTAGAGTATTTAAACATTTTATAAAAGTGTGGTTTCTCCACCATAATTACCTATGCAATATTTGGTTCACTCCGAACATTTTAGTTTTAATATTTGAAAACTTTTATTGTTTGCTTTTATTTAAATTTGAATTTGTTTCAGTTCTGAACTATCGAGAGTTTATCAACAGTAACCGCGGTGACATGGCATCATTAGCGGGGGATCACTGTAGCTTAATTATCCGGGCGTCACAATTCTCCTCCACTACAAGAAATCTCTTCCCGAGATTTAAGAGGGGAGTAAGGGGGGAAGGTCTGGTAACGAATCTAGCGGGTCTTCTCATCCTGGCTTGCACTTCTGGAAGAGGCTGGTCCAATACATTGATGTCTTCATTTCTCTGCTTCGGTCATCATGATGAAGTCGGCGTCCTTTCTTCAGGAACTCCATCGTACTTACGAAAGAATAAGGGGTGGGCATTCTGGGAGAACGGGCCTCGACAAGGTTGTCTATCGGGTCGACAACATCGAGGAAGGTGGCGAAAAGTAACCCTCGAATCGAAACTTAAGAAAATATCGAGAGCAAAGTAAGGAGGTAACCTGGGAAGTTTCGAGCGGGCAGGCAATCGTTCGATGCCTGTTATAGGGCGTGAAAGGGTCAAAGCAACGGGAATAAGTATTGTGTCCGATATCAGACCTGAAGGTGGCTCGTGAATTACATACGAGGCCAGGTGCGAGGAACAACCTTGGAAACAGGGGGTGTACATAAGAGTCAGGTATCGATCCTGTGGAACTGTGGGTTATGGGCCCACCATGTGGGTTAAAAGTAGGAAGGGCGGTGACATCTTGCACGATCATGATAGCAAGGCATGGCAGAGGGTAGCCTGCCAGTTATATGTCAGCAACATCGTCGGTACCAAGGGCGAGGGACGAAGAGAACCATTTTCCTGCTCATTGAAACGAGGCGGACCATTAGGCAAAGTTCTCGTCCATCGGTGGTTACCGAAATGTCACCAACAATAATAACAGGGTCTTACTGACAGAGTTGTACACCGAGGTGTTTACATAAGCAGGAGAATATTACTGCTTAGATCATATAGTTCACCAGAAAGGTTAAACCCCACAATGGAAAAGAAAATATGATTATCAGATTAAACAGAAGAATGGAAAGGAAAATGTGTTTAAACACATATTTCAAGGTTATAACCTTCCCAAGGACAAGCTGAGCATGATATTCATGACAGGATATAATGTAGAAAACTCTTTAGGTAGGGGAGAGAAATTTCATGACATTACCCATACAACGGTGTTTGGATAATTGAGCAGGAAACATTTAGCATTGGGCTTCAAATGTTCCTGTTGAAAATCGGAGTACCATAGACATGCTTCGAGTTAGCATTGACATGGTCAACAGGGGAAGATCAGACTTTGGAAACAAAAAGGATCCATCAGGAACAACTTATAGAACAAGTCTTACGATTTCCTCCTGGAAGAATAGCTAACCTTGCTGAAGAGGAATCTATAACAATAGGGCCTCCGGCCAGGTGCGCTGGGTATCATCACCTTACCGGGTCATAAATAGGCCAATGTTATTACTCTTGGAAATATGTTCCAACCATTATATCTGACCGAGATTCAGGTCTGATTGGTGTCAGGATAACTCAGACTCAGGATGCCTGAGAAGAAAGGTGCAACACAAATTGTCGAAACGACATCGAAGATTCTCGGGAGATGAACTATGGAAGGAGTTCCGAACAAGGGTTCATCATTACATCAAGGAGAGGTGAGGAGGTGACTGATTGACTCAGCGACAATCCATTGAGATTTCCAAAAGATGAATTTCCATCACTATGTGAACAAGGAGATAACATTAGCTAGATCGAATGACTTAACGATGTATGCTCGAGGAAAACATACACAGTTAAACATTGGTTGAAATGTGCACTCGAAATATGGGCTAGGTAGCACAATCAATGTCTGAATGATGATTCATTAAGCCATAGACGTAGAATGAAACTATAGACCAATAACTTCAAAGCAATAGGGTTGCTAGAAGTTTAGAATTTACACATCACAGACCATTGGTCGGTATTCCTTTTAGAAACAACACGGGGACCAAGAAAGAATGGTGATGGGGAGAAGTATCACTGTACCAAGATGTCATACGAGGTGGTGAAATTCTTATGACATACTCGGCATAAAAGATGGTAATACTCCAAGGTAGAACATATCATAAGCTAGATAGCAAGGAAATTAAGGTACAACACAAAACACGAACAAGTTTGTGTTGAATGGAAGGCGATAAAATGGTCGATGATAAAACAAATCATCGAGGTCAAGGATGGTATTTCTCATCCAGAATTCGATAGATATCTTGGAAGAGCTCAGAATGTTGATGATGTTCACGACACATTTGTAGCGAGAATTTATGAAGAGGTAATCGATCGGTGATGACATCAAGTCAAAGGAATGATGAAGCGAAAAGTTATTGGAACCAGGGGTACGACACAAACTCGAAATCAAGCTTGCTGTCCAAGGCGAAATGATATGACGAGGAAAATCGACGTAAGCTTAGCTCAGCGTCGAAGGTGGTGCTCCGGGAATAAAGACCAGGTAGCACAGTTAAAATCAACACGATAATAACATAGCCGAGCAGGCTAGGGATGACGTGATCGAGTACGAACTCGTAAACAAGGGAGATTATTAAGAGTTGTTTAACCATGATGCGGACTCGATTCAGTTATCGATGTCCTTGAGTGTTTAATAACTCCGAGCCCTTGAAAAATTGGAATCCATGAGAATGTAATACTTGATGGAGAACTCATAAGAAGTTATGCAGTTCCGTGATAATCTCGAGATACCAGGGGGTAATACTCGACGACAAACCAAAGTAGAGGTTGGACTGGGGTATTGCTCTTACAGAAGACAAGTGCTTAAACTTGTACGAGAAATGGTATTTAAAAGAGAACATGGTCGGAACCACGATTGCAAAAGGCCAGATCCCAGATATAAGATGAACTTATACCAAGGGTATAATTAATTTAAGAAAAGCTTTAATGATAAGATCTACATCGTGTCCATGGGCATGAACGCAAAGTTCAAGGTTGACTCCCACTCCTTCAATGCGTAACCTTTCATTCACTTCTCGCGTTTGATGAAGTTGCAGTGTTGAAAATTTGTATCTGGCAAAATACCAGAAGAGTATGACTCATGAAAACTTTCGAGTTCACACATATTATGAAAGGCATAGGTTCAACCCATCAAGGCATCTTAGGAACATATACCACAAACTTCGGACTAAATATTACAAGCTCGAAGGAAGAGCATTGTTCAAAACCAGATGATACAATTTACCAAAGGCATTATATACCCATGGAAAGGCTCACAAGGTTATTCAATAGGAAGGACACTGTCGGATAAAATCCAACAAAGGAACCGATTGTCTACAAGGGATCTGATGTGAGCATCGGTACTCAACCAGAGGAAGAAGAATGCCAGGAGATCTGATTATAGAAACAACTGACTAACTCAAACTTCAAATGCAAAAGAATTATGATTTCCAACTCAGGGGGGGTCAGAAGCAACGGTTTGATCAAGGATGGATAAGTTGAGTAGGCTTAGGGGTACAATCGATGGCAATTTGATAGGTCGAGATCCAGCTCACGTTTAACATGACGTCTGAGCCGGAAGAATGAATTCTAGGATATGATTGAGGATTGCGAGCATTCGCAACAAATTGAATCAACGGACTCAAAATGATAATGACAAGAGATGCCAATAAGATTACGAGACTTATGGGATTAACCATAATGCAAGCAAACAAGAATTTCAAGAGCAATAGGCTCCTGAGGATTTTTGGAAGATCGAATAGTATTTTGAAGACTATTGTGGAATACTTGAATCAACTGGGGATGACCGGATACTCGGTAAGTGCGAGAATTATCCGTAGGGGTATTCAGGTGACAAAGAACAGCAAGGCAGTAAGCTCAAAGGATTCTCGGAACAACAGAGAGAATTTCGGGGTATCTTGTAATAACAAGATCAACTGGGAAACATTGTATGAGTGGCGAGTATACGTGGTTATCCATAGGAGTTTATCGATGAAAGGGGATTGCAAAAGCGATGAACACAAGTTCTCGGGTTATCAGCGGAGAGTATCTTCAGGGTCTTCACGTGCAGCAGACGATCATCAGTAAATAAGGGGCTCTCCGGGTGAAAGTGATAACGAGATCCTAATGTTAGATTTAGTAAATTCATTTAACCCGAATAGAAGAGAGATCAGAGTCCCAGAGTATAGGCAAGGAGTAAAAGATCCTAATACCACCCAATGGCGACGGGGGCCCGTAAGACACACAGCCATGTAGTAAAAGTTTTGTAATGTCTAGACTCGACTTCGGCCAAGGAGTGTGGAAAGGGGGATTCCTACAGGCAGTCGGCTCTGATACCAACTTGTGACTCCCCCGATTTGACCGTACACTAATCATGCACGCAAATGTGTACGACCAAGATCAGGGACTCACGGGAAGATATCACAACACAACTCTAAAACATAAATAAGTCATACAAGCATCATAATACAAGCCAGGGGCCTCGATGGCTCGAATACAAGTGCTCGATCACAGACGAGTCAGCGGAAGCATCAATATCTGAGTACAAACATAAGTTAAACAAGTCTGCCTTAAGAAGGCTAGCGCAAACTGGGATACAGATCGAACGAGGCGCAGGCCTCCTGCCTGGGATCCTCCTAACTACTCCTGGTCGTCGTCAGCGGCCTGCACGTAGTAGTAGGCACCTCCAGTGTCGTAGGTGTCGTCGTCGACGGTGGCGTCTGGCTCCTGGACTCCAGCATCTGGTTGTGACAACCAGATAGAAAAGAAAAGGGGGAAAAGAGGGAGAGAAGCAACCGTGAGTACTCATCCAAAGTACTCGCAAGCAAGGAGCTACACTACATATGCATGGGTATATGTGAAAAGGGGCATATCAGTGGACTGAACTGCAGAATGCCAGAATAAAAGGGGGATAGCTAGTCCTGTCGAAGACTACGCTTCTGGTCATCTCCATCTTGCAGCATGTAGAAGAGAGTAGATTGAAGTCCTCCAAGTAGCATCGCATAGCATAATCCTACCCGGCGATCCCCTCCTCGTCGCCCTGTTAGAGAGCGATCACCGGGTTGTATCTGGCACTTGGAAGGGTGTATTTTATTCAGTATCCAGTTCTAGTTGTCATAAGGTCAAGG
>NC_057808.1:248548712-248556647 GCF_018294505.1 Triticum aestivum | reverse complement strand
GAAGGCTTCGGCTGATACCACGATGCCGGGATACCCATAACTACTCCCGCGTAGATGGCTAGTGCGTATAGACCAAATGGCCAGACTCAGATCAAATACCAAGATCTCGTTAAGCGTGTTAAGTATCCGCGAACGCCGACCAGGGCCAGGCCCACCTCTCACCTAGGCGGTCTCAACCTGCCCTGTCGCTCCGCCACAAAGATCCACTTGCGGGTACTCCTACGAGCCGACCCGACTTTAGTCATCACATGTGTCATGTATGTAGTATATAAGTATATACCCATGATCACCGCCCAGGTGATCACGGCCCGATAGTATAGCACAGCAGACGGACAAGAATGTAGGGCCACTGATGGAAATCTAGCATCCTATACTAAGCATGTAGGATTGCAGGTAAAGGTAACAACAGTAGTAGCAAGGATAGGCTATGCATCAGGATAGGATATCGGAAAACAGTAACATGCTACACTACTCTAATGCAAGCAGTATAGAGAAGAATAGGCGATATCTGGTGATCAAGGGGGGGGCTTGCCTGGTTGCTCTGGCAAGTAGGAGGGGTCGTCAACTCCGTAGTCGAACTGGACAGCAGCAATGTCGGTCTCGTAGTCTACCGGAGAGAAGAGGGGGAAGAAACAGTAAATACAATGCAAACATAAGCATGACGATGCGTGACATGACAATGAGCGGTGCTAGGTGTGCCCTAATGCGACAGTTGGTGGTACCGGCGAAGGGGGGGAACATCCGGGGGGTATTCCCGATGTTTCTCGTTTTCGGACAGACGGACCGGAGGGGGAAAGTTGCTAGTTCGATAGGTTAGGGAGGTGTGGTGGACGAACGGACTGCGTTTTCGGATTCGTCTCGTCATTCTGAGCAACTTTCATATAGAAAACATTTTCATCCGAGTTACGGTTTAAAAGATATGAATTTTCAAAGTTTATTTGAATTTCTGGAATTATTTAAATTAAGCAAAAATGAATTATGACGTCAGCATGAGGCAAAGCTGACGTCAGCAGGTCAACAGGTCGGCTGACCAGTCAAACCAGACAGGTGGGTCCAGTGGGACCCACATGTCAGCCTCTGTTAGTCTAATACTAATTTAAACTAAACTAACAGTCTAATTAGAGGGGTGGGCCCCATATGTCAGTGAGTGATTAGTTAATCTAATTATTTTTATTTATAAACCAATTGTTAGACTAATTAACAGAAGGGGGGCCCGCATGTCTGTGGCTGGGGGCCGCCCAGTCAGCACGTTGACCGCGGTCAACAAGTCAAGTGGGGCCCTGGGGCCCGTGTTTAGTGGCTGTGAGATGGGGCCCGAAGGGCCACGTCGGCGGGCGGCGCCGGAGACACGCCGGCGACCATCTCCGCGGCGGAGCATCGCCGGACTTCGCCGGAAAAACGCTACGGGGCACGGGGAGAGGTGCGGCTAGGCGCGTTCGATCGAGCGTCCGACGCCGCATCGATCTACGTCAGTCCCGTGGGCTAACTCGACCGGAGTGGCGCACTACATCGACGGCGGTGTCGACCGTGGCGGACGCCGGTGTTCTGGTGTCATCGCGAACAACGACAGAGGCTGCGACATGCCCAAAAGAGGGGTCCGACGGGGTCCTAGAGGTGCCCGGAGCACGACTACGAGCTCGGTTGAGCACTTTATCGTCGGTAGCGACGGCGACGAGCACCGCGGCGGAGTAAAGCTTGGGTGAAAAATGGAAGTGGCGGCTACGGGCATCTACGAGCAGCGCTGAGAGAGGGGAAAGGAGAGACTGCTCACCGGGGAGGCACACGGAGGCCACGGTGGTGGCTTAGGAGCCGCAGGGCGTCGGCAATCGGCGGAGGAGCGCCGGCGACCGTAGGCGCGGAAGAGCTCGATTCCGGGGCTGTGGTGGCGCCGAGCTCGAACCCTTGGTCAGAGATGGAGTAGAGGAAGCAGGCGGAGCTGTTGGACTCCTCGGCGAGGCGCGGGGAGCATGGTGGCCGCGTTAATGGCGAACGGCGGCGATGATGGTGTTCGGGCGAGATGGAAAAGCGAGGGAGAGGAGCAGGCGGGGGAGAAAGATCTCGAGGGTTGTCGACGAGGCCTAGGGGACTCGTCCTTATCCCCTCGGCGATGTGGCGGCGTGGGGCGGCGAGCAGGTCAGGCGGGGGCGGCGAGGGGCGTGCGCCCTCGGTCGGTTGAACAGAAGAGGAGGGGGAAGACGACAAGGGGAGGGGGGAGGTGCTGGGCCGCTGGACCGATTCGGCCGGCTAAGGCCCAGGGGTAGGCGGTGGATCTCTCTCTCTCTCCTCTTCTTTTACATTTTTTTAACTTTTCTGTTTTCTTTTATTTTAGTTTTAGTAAATTACCAAAGTGGCACCTAAATAGATTTTACAAATTATGCCACTGCCACAATAGTTTAATACTTATAACAATTTAGTTTTGAGAATGTTTATTATTTTTAAAGCATTTAAATAATTGTATTTGCTACTGTTTTATTTATTTTAGAGTATTTAAACATTTTATAAAAGTGTGGTTTCTCCACCATAATTACCTATGCAATATTTGGTTCACTCCGAACATTTTAGTTTTAATATTTGAAAACTTTTATTGTTTGCTTTTATTTAAATTTGAATTTGTTTCAGTTCTGAACTATCGAGAGTTTATCAACAGTAACCGCGGTGACATGGCATCATTAGCGGGGGATCACTGTAGCTTAATTATCCGGGCGTCACACTTCAAATCCTGGATCCGCCACTGCCCGACGGAATCGCTCCGCCGGAGAGGAAAAGTGCTCCTGCCCAGGTTCCGCCTCGAGACGACGGCGTTTCTTCCCAAAAGTTTTCCTCTTTTTTAGGTCAAAAGGCCTCATATAGCAGAAGGAGGGCACCAGAGGGCTGTTGTGGGTCCTGCAAGGCATCAGGGCGCGCCCTATTGCCTTGTGGATAGCAGGTGGCCCCTCTCTAGTGGTTCTTCATTCCAGTATTTTTGGTATATTCAATAAATAATCTCCGTGAAATTTTAGGTTATTTGGAGATTCGTAGAGTAGCTATCTCTGTTGTAGCTCTTTTAGGTCTAGAATTCCAGCTGTCAGAATTTTCCCTCTCCATATGGATCTTGCAAATTAAGAGAGAAACGACATTAGAATTGCATCATAAAGTGAAATAATGACCAAAAGCATTATAAATAACAATAAAAAAACATGATGCAAAATGGACGTATCAAGGTGGTGGAGGAGTGACCCTTCAGGGGCATGTTGGTGACTTTTCCGCAACAGCTTGCCACTTCTTCGGCCCCATAACTGGCCCCAAGATCAAGTCGATGATGAGCATGTGGCTGGGCCTTGGATTGAAGAAATCAAGTCGATGATGAGCATGCTCCACGAGAGCAAGGTGACATGGGTAAGCGGGTTTGCGACTTATTTTGCGCATAAATTACCTAAGGTTGGGGTAGGGGAAGAAGTATGTAAGATTTGACCGATGGTGCCACCAGACTTTATTTTTTAGATGTGGTCTCTAATGAGATCCTGGATGCTGTTCAGGTTTTGTTTGGTTGAATAAAGCGGCAAAATTAATCCTCAAAAAAAAGCATCACCCCTTCCCCCATTTACTCACTCACCTCTAGTGCTAAGACAAACTCAGCCTTTCTCAGCACCAGCGATGACGACGACTCAGATATGTGGAAGCGGCAGCGACTTCAATCTCTGGCAGCAGAACTTGCTTCTCCCCTTCGTCTCATCCTCCTTGTCTCCGCCATAGGTGGTTCATCGGCTCCAAAGGGGGCAAGCAACACCCCCCTCCTATGTTAGGTCGTTGGGTATGGTGTAGGGTCGATTTCATCATTGCTTACCCAATATCGGTGTCGCCATTAGGTCATTATATGGACGAACGGATGAAGCTGGTTGTTCGGCAGCAACACTCCTGGTTGTGATTCAGGCTTTGGCCATGTTGATCCACAAGAGAGTTGTCCATTGGAGTGATAAGTTTGTCATCCGTTATGATCCCCTGTTAATCTAAGATAGGGAGAGGATGGCGAATATGAACTACATCCACAACAACAACGACATAGAAGTTGTGAACGTGCTTCAAATGGGAAGATCACCTTTTGCCGAGCTTGTGGAGACGTTTACAAATAGGGGCTACTAGAAGATACCATCCACACCTTTGTGGAAGTGCAAGTTGCCATGTTCCTTCATTATGTAGATCATAATAAGAGGTTCGGAGTTATTCACAACATACCCAGGAGATCCGTCGAGGTCATTATAGGTATTTCAAGCAAGTCTTGTATGCTATTGGGGAGCTCGGAGGAGAGGTGATCAAGGCACTAACTGGGTAAACTCCTAACAAGATTTACACGAGTCCAGGATGGTATTCGTATTTTCAAGGTGAGAATTACTTGCAGTTCATGCCATAACATGCTTGTAATATTCTCATAGAGTCGTAATAGTGTGTTTTGATGCCATCACATGATTATAGAGTCGTACAGGGTGATACTATCGCCACGGTAATGGAATCATTTCCGCCAAATGTGACATTCAGAAGGGATTTATTTGGACCCAGACTACAATCATGGAACATCCTGCTCCAGTGGTTATCCACAGTGCAATTGTCACATGGGTCCGATTTATTCCGATGGAACCTACATGGGAATGGACAATTCTCAGTGGAGTCTATGTATAGAGCGTTAATCCAGTCTGATGTGCCAGTTGATAATAACAAGAAGATCTGGAAGATGAAGATACCGCTTAAGAATAAAATCTTCGCATGGTATCTTCGTCGTGGAGTCATTCTTACTAAAGATAACCTTATTAAGAGGAATTGGCATGGAAGTCCGTAATGTGTCTTTTGTCACCACGATGAGACAATAAAACATTTATTCTTCCAATGCAAATTGGCTCGTTCTATATGGTCGGTCATCCAAATAGCTTCTGACTTGTATCCTCCTTGTAGTGTTGCTAATGTATTTGGCAACTGGCTACATGGGATTGATCACATGTTTAGAACCCTTCTCAGGGTGGGAGCGCTTGCCGTTATTTGGTCGCTTTGGCTATGTAGAAATGATAAGGTTTTTAACGATAAAAGTACTTCTCTTATGCAGGTTATCTACAGATGTACCGGGACTCTTCGTTTATGGTCCTCTCTACAACGTGTGGAAAATCAAGACCTTTTTATGGAGGTGTGTACACGATTGGAGGCTACGGCGAGGGATACTTTTACCCAACATGGGTGGCAACATGATCTTAGGATTGGCCCACCTCCGCTTTAGGCGTTATACGGATACTACATGTTTTCCTTGTATTTCGCCTTTTTATTATTTTTCATTTGAATGAGAGGATATTGTTTGGCTGTGTGCATCTTAGCTATGCAGAGGCCGGGTGTAATGCTTAAATCTTTTAAGTAATAAAGCGCCCCTTTTTGGAAAAAATCACATGATTGCATTTCGCGCAATACATTGTACTTATGTAAACGTTAGAGTATTGAGGTTACAGTTTGCAACATACAGTGATAGAAAGCACTGCACAAACTAGGATGTGCTTGTTGTTGACTTTGATCTGAAGTTCACATATGCGTTAGCTGGCTGGAAAGGACTAGCCCATGATGCTAACATTCTTACCTAGGAGATGCCCAATGGTAAGTTCTACCTAGGAGATGCCGGATAGGCATGTCAGCCTTGTGTTCTTCCACCCTTGAGGAAAACCAGGTACCATTTGAATGAGTTCTCTTATAGGAACTATCCTACGACTGCACCGGAATTGTTCAATCTCATACACTTTAGCCTTAGAGTTAGGTTGACAGGGCATTTGAAGCTCTGAATAATAGATTTAAGATCCTGGTTCAGAAATCACTCCACCCTTTCCCCACCAAGTTAGGCTTGTTCTTGCATGTTCCATTCTCCATATCTGGATCCTGGAATGGGGTTGTGATGAATTTATGCCGGACGAGGAAGATGTGACGACTGATGATGTTTCCTCCACGCCATCCCTCCTTCCACCCCTACAACCTGAGACCACACCCTGGTAGGGATCCGGTTCGTACCAATAACTCTAGCCATGGTGTGTAGGCATTTGATAATGAAGCTTAAAAGAGCAAAAGGTTAGAGTGGGCTAAGGCAGTGTGGGCAAATATATGTAAAACAAGGATCTAAAGAAAAAGAATATGAGGATGGACTTCCCCCCTAATTCGACATTGATGATGTTTCTTCTATTGAGCCATATGACTATTATTTTGTACTGCAACTTGTTAGTTACTAGGAAGAACTGTCATTTTTTTACTAGCTAAGACTGAAACAATGTTTAATTTGTACTGCTTATGTAGGGTGAATGTGTGGTAAGGTCACCACTGGTGAGAAGGGGTGACCAGAACATAGGCTGCGCACAACCAAACATCATGTTCTGCACGTTGACAACCATTTACCTACACAAGTGGTTTACAATTCGAACATTGTGTGTATCCAATTGTCCACAGAAGATGGGCTTAATGCGATAAATAACCAAATCAGATGTTCAAGATGTTTGTGTACACCGGTACTATACTATTCAAATTCAAGATGTTCAACGATCGATCAGTGGTAGGACCAGCAAATTACCGAGGCAAGGCAGAACAAGGTGAAAGTAGAAATGCGACGAATATTACTGAATACGGCCAAAATGATGGATCATCCAAAGAAACACAATTTTAACAGTATGCTTCGCTGAATATCACCAAATCCAAATGACACTTGGAAATATAGCATCAAACATAGATAAATAGTCTCATCCAAGGCAAAGGTAATCTGAGCTTCCAGATGGCAGTGCAGTAGGTAAGTAGTGACCCATAAATGAAGAGTTGACTTCAAACGAAGATGCGCCCAATTCCTGACAAGTCACCACACGGCCTAAATCATAGAAATGACAGAAATATCAGCTACCAAATTTGCACTGAAACAACCAATATAATTCACAAGCAAACAGGCTGAGCAAGTAGTAAAAGATCAAACCGTCTCGTAACCAGAATATCAAGCTCATGTGCATGCTATTTACTGTTTTAAAATTCTGAAAGATTTTCTCTTTACTGTATTATGAGCTGTCAAAAAGATTGCACCGATTCAGACAAACTGACAATCACTGTATTATGAAAAGAAAACTGAATAAGATAGTATAACTCCCCAAACAACATCATCAATTGGTCCCATGCAGCGAGGATTACAAGGTACTCCCTCCGTTCCTAAATATTTGTCTTTTTAGTGATTTCAAATGGACTACCACATACGGATGTATATAGACATATTTTAGAGTGTACATTCACTCATTTTGCTCCGTATGTAGTCACTTGTTGAAATATCTAGAAAGACAAATATTTAGGAACGGAGGGAGTATTACTTAACTGATCAGAGTGAATGACACATATATAATCATATATGCATGTTCTGATATCCTTTCTAGATTTCTTTGATCTTCTAAATGACTAAACCAGAAAATACAGTCAAGATTGTATCCTTATCAATTGTAAAGATGAGATAATGTAAAGGTGACATCGGACGTGACAGCTAGGAACTTCACGTGAATAGTTAGGACCGTCTCTCAACCCAGTACCACAAGACAAATGTCTCAAGAGAGAATTTTTTTTTAAATTATGCTGATTTCCCAGGTATAAAATTCATAAACAGAAGTTAAAAGATCCAGTCTCAAACTTGCAACAGGCCTACAAAAGTAGCTCACTGAAACCTCCAGCATATAAAACAACCTGCATTTTGGAAATCTGAAGGCAACCTAAAAGCTGTTTTATAACAAATCAAAATGAGCAAGCCAACCAGAGTGAGCACACGTTAAAACGCAATGTACAAAACTGCCGTGTCAAAAGAAACATTACAATCCATAAGCAACCTAGTTAACGAGATAAAAATTCTGTTATCACTAGTGCCAAAATTACCTACCACGTAGTGTGTACCAAACTAATATGGCGATAGCCTTTTTAAATAACTTT
>NC_057808.1:248535605-248548433 GCF_018294505.1 Triticum aestivum | reverse complement strand
CATGAAGGGACTGTAATACAGGATGCCAAAAATTCATTCAGAGCGTACTAGGAAATTAATGTGTAAGAATAATTCAGAAGTTGTAACTTGGAAAGTTTCAGAATGTACAATACAACGAAAGTATAGGATAATGAACATATGGATAGACTAGAGACTATACAGCAGGAATTAGGGAAGTATCAAGTGTGTCATATCTCTTATACCAGCATATATATAAGGGACCCCTATATATAATGTATAGTCTACAGCCAACAGAATTTGTGATCTTAACTTGTAAAACAGACTTAAGTATTGGAACGATAGCCTCCCATCCTTGTCATTTTGAGCATAATTACTTCACTATCCTATCTATCTTGCAAGAAGAACTCCCTATAATCTGAGAATCCTAGAAAGGATGAACATTTGTGCCTCCAAGTTGTACTAGTCTACTCCAAAGCTAATGCACTAACTTACTCATGGTATTATGCACATGGAACAAACTACTCCAAGCAAACACATATGGAAAACATTGATCCGAGTGTGCAAATGAGGAAGCAACATCGCTGAACAAAAACTAACATCATTAACAGGAGTGGGCTGTCTTGTAAATTACCCCAAGTCAGTTCTCTGGAGCGAGGAACGCAGGTGGCCATGCCAGGAAGTAGGCGAACATGGGGTGCCCATATTCCTTGCCACCTTTGGTCGACAGGCGCTCCATCTTGCCGGTGTCCATATCGAATGAGTAGTACCCGTATCCCCAGGTCTTGATGAACACCTTCCCTGTGCGACCGGCGTCCATGTCGCTGGGCCAGACCCTAAGGGTCCTGAGCTTCGTGTCCCTGTGCAGGCCAGGAACCATGTCGCACACCACGCTCAAATCCACGATCCTCCTCTCCAGAAGCCAACTGTTGTCACTCGACCTGCCCTCCCCGCGCACCCAGAGCTGCAGCTGTTTCTCGCCGTCGGTCACCAAGCAAAGCCGCCCATCCGGCGTTCCCCGATGCGGTACTTGCAGGATCCGCATGCCATAGCGTCCGGCACCAGCAGGCAGGAGAACTTGAGTGTGGCAGGGTCCAGCACGAGCAGGCGCCAAGAGTTGCAGATGTGCCAGTAGATCTTCCCGCCGGCGTGCACGCAGCGTCCCTCGAACCAATAGGGATCGAACTCGACCACGACCTCCTCGTCCCGCGGGAGCGCGCGCCAGCTGCAGTCGCCGTTGTCGACGGACGCCACCCAGGCGCGAGGGTGCCCGCCGTCGATGGCGAAGCAGACAACCTCGAAGCAGAGCTTTCCCGGGCAAGCGCGGGAGAGCAGCGCGGAGCCGACGTAGTACCTTGAGTTGCGCCAGCGGCGGTCATCGGGCACCGTGTCGCGCCGCGGGGGCGGGAGGACCATGCGGCGGCGGGTGGACGGGTCGAGGACGAGGAAGCGGGGGATCATCTTCTAGGGAAACTCGTCGGCCGGCTCGAAAAGCAGGAGGCCTTGATGCGAGTCGAAGAGGAAGAAGCGGAAGGCGTCCGGAGCGAAATCGAGGGAGAGGCGAGAGGAGGAGGCGTCGAGGGGAACGAACACGGCGGGGGTGTCGACGTTCTTGGTATACGGGAGGGGGGGCGGGGGAGGGGTTTCGGTTGGGTGGAAGAAGTAGCCGAGGAGAGGAGGGGCGCGAGGGAGGCAGGCGGCGGCCAGGCGGCGCCAGCGGTGGCAGGCGAGGGCGGCACGGAGGAGGTCGGCGAGGGAGAGACGGCGGAGAATGCTGCTGATGTCGAAATCGGCGAGGACATCGATCGAAGCCTTCGCCGCCTTGGCCTGTGGCTCCGTCGGCGGTGGGGGAGGAACCGAGGTGGAGGAAGGTGGGGCTTTTCTGGATTTGGTCTTCTTGCCTCTGTTCTTCGGCGCCATTGGCGCGGTTGACGGAGGGTTCTGGAGACCGACGCGGGTCTCCCTCTGATTTTTGTGACGTCGGCTTCGCTGTTCGGAAGAAACCAAAATTTCAAAATTTTGAGATTCCCGCCTGGTTTCCCTTGTTTCGAAGAAAAAAAAAAGCACAAGTTTAGAATGATAATGGAAATGAAATAAGTAAGAGCAACTTCAACGCACCGAACCAAGCGGACGCGGATTTTGTCCGCTTTTCGTCCGTTTGGGTCAGCCAGGCGGACGTATGCGTCCGTGTTTCCATATGGGTCGGCTTGAGCGCCCAACGGAGACGGACCCAAATTTGCCGGCGTAGGAAAAAAAACAGGTCGTAGAAATAAACATAATTAAACATTAGGTGGCCGGTCAACCGCCTGCCAAAGTCCACCTAAACCTAATTAACATTAATTAAAAACATAAAAAAGTCTGCGCCCGCACGCTTCCCTAGACGTCCTTCGCTTTGCCCTTGCCCTTGACGTCGCCATCGCCGCTGGTGAGGTCGATGAAGACGAGAGCCGGGCCAGCCCACCCGAGCGCCGCTTGGTACGCTGCCAGGGCAGCCTCCTCCGACGTCTGCTGGGGCGCAGGCATTGCGGCTCGCCGGTCGCACTCCTCCTCCTCCTCCTCCTCAAGCCGCAGCGCCTCCGCGTCACGGCGCAGCTGCTGCTCCCAAAGCATTTGTTGCTCGCCGTCGGCCTCCTCCTGGGGCGAGTCAGTGCGCCTTCCAGCGCTCGAGGTGGGCCGCCTCCTCCTCCGGCGTCGCGGTGTAGTGGACCGGAGGCGCGCCCACCCACTCGCAGAACTCGCCGGTCCACGTGTAGGACTCCTCCGGCCAAGTGGGTGGAGGCGGCGAGCGCTTCCGCATTGGCTCCGGCTTTGGCTTGGGCTCGACGATGGGCAGTAGCGGCGGTGGCGGAGGCGGGTCGAAGAGCGGGGCGTGGACGAAGTCCCCTGCCGCCGACAAGGCGAGTGCGCGCTCCATCCCATCCCATTGGGCCTCCTCCTCAATCCTGCTTGCCTCCAGTGCGTGCTAAAGGGCTAGCTCGAGGGCGGCTTCGTACGCCGCCTCTTCGTCCTGCTCGTGCGGCAGAACCTCAGGCGGCGGCGGAGGAACGTCGTGGTCGACGTAAACGCCCTAGCGGCGCTCCTCCTCGTGCTCTAGCGTGAACCAGCGCTCCCAGTTGGGGAGTCTGGCTCGTAGGCACGCATCTCCCGCTGCTCCGGAGTGAGGGCCTCGCGACGCCGGCGAACTTCCTCGGCGTGCGCCCGCGGTGTGCATGGCACTGCCGGAATAGGGATCCGCTGCGGGTCCAGATGCCGGCCGTGAGGCAGGTTGACATCTAGATACTGCAATGGTCGGCGGTGCTGCCAGTGCCACCGCGCCTGGTGGACTGGTATGTACAGACGCCGCCGCTCCGGTGGTGAGCCGCGTCTAGGAGGCGGCAGCGGGAGAGCTCGCCCCAGCGAGCCGCGGGAAGAGCTTGCACCCGGGGTCAGCTTCCCCCTCCCCTTGCCACTGAAAACCCCCATGGTGGTTTGGGCTTGCTAGGGTTCCTCGTCGCCGGGGAGGGAGCACGGTGTGGCCAGATGTGGACGGGTGTTGGAACTGGATGAGGTCGGCCCCGCCGCACGCTTCCATTAAAACTGACGGGCTCACGGACCATCCACACGCTGCCAGGCGGGGCCCCGAGGTAGGTGCTGGCATTTAATAAGACGTGGGTGGTGGTTGGTGTTGGAAATATGCCCTAGAGGCAATAATAAATTGGTTATTATTATATTTCCTTGTTCATGATAATCGTTTATTATCCATGCTAGAATTGTATTGATAGGAAACTCAGATACATGTGTGGATACATAGACAACACCATGTCCCTAGTAAGCCTCTAGTTGACTAGCTCGTTGATCAATAGATGGTTACGGTTTCCTGACCATGGACATTGGATGTCATTGATAACGGGATCACATCATTAGGAGAATGATGTGATGGACAAGACCCAATCCTAAGCCTAGCACAAGATCGTGTAGTTCGTTTGCTAAGAGCTTTTCTAATGTCAAGTATCATTTCCTTAGACCATGAGATTGTGCAACTCCCGGATACCGTAGGAATGCTTTGGGTGTACCAAACGTCACAACGTAACTGGGTGGCTATAAAGGTGCACTACAGGTATCTCCGAAAGTGTCTGTTGGGTTGGCACGAATAGAGACTGGGATTTGTCACTCCGTGTAAACGGAGAGGTATCTCTGGGCCCACTCGGTAGGACATCATCATAATGTGCACAATGTGACCAAGGAGTTGATCACGGGATGATGTGAGTTACGTAACGAGTAAAGAGACTTGCCGGTAACGAGATTGAACAAGGTATAGGGATACCGACGATCGAATCTCGGGCAAGTAACATACCGATAGACAAAGGGAATTGTATACGGGATTGATTGAATCCTCGACATCGTGGTTCATCCGATGAGATCATCGTGGAACATGTGGGAGCCAACATGGGTATCCAGATCCCGCTGTTGGTTATTGGCCGGAGAACCTCTCGGTCATGTCTGCATGGTTCCCGAACCCGTAGGGTCTACACACTTAAGGTTCGGTGACGCTAGGGTTATAGAGATATTAGTATGCGGTAACCCGAAAGTTGTTCGGAGTCCCGGATGAGATCCCGGACGTCACGAGGAGTTCCGGAATGGTCCGGAGGTAAAGATTTATATATGGGAAGTCTTATTTTGGTCGCCGGAAAAGTTTCGCACTTTATCGGTATTGTACCGGGAGTGCCGAAAGGGGTCCGAGGGTCCACCAAGGGGGTCCACCTTCCCCGGGGGGCCACATGGGCTGTAGGGGTGTGCGCCTTGGCCTATATGGGCCAAGGGCACCAGCCCCAAGAGGCCCATGCGCCAAGAGATAAGGGAAAGGAAGAGTCCTAAAGGGGGAAGGCACCTCCGAGGTGCCTTGGGGAGGAAGGACTCCTCCCTGGCCGCACCCTTCCCTGGAGGAAGGGCCAAGACTGCGCCCCCTCTCCCTTGGCCCTATATATAGTGGGGGGGTGGGAGGGCAGCAATACCTAAGCCCTGGCGCCTCCCTCTCCCTCCCGTGACACATCTCCCTCCTCCCGCAGCGCTTGGCGAAGCCCTGTTGGAATCCCGCTACTTCCACCACCACGCCGTCGTGCTGCTGGATCTCCATCAACCTCTTCTCCCCCCTTGCTGGATCAAGAAGGAGGAGACGTCGCTGCTCCGTACGTGTGTTGAACGCGGAGGTGCCGTCCGTTCGGCGCTAGGATCATCGGTGATTTGGATCACGACGAGTACGACTCCATCAACCCCGTTCTCTTGAACGCTTCCGCTCGCGATCTACAAGGGTATGTAGATGCACTCCTTCCCTCTCGTTGCTAGTAAACTCCATAGATTGATCTTGGTGATGCGTAGAAAATTTTGAATTTCTGCTACGTTCCCCAACAGTGGCATCATGAGCTAGGTCTGTGCGTAGTTTCTATGCACGAGTAGAACACAAAGTAGTTGTGGGCGTCGATGTTGTCAATTCTTCTTGCCGCTACTAGTCTTATCTTGTTTCGGCGGCATTGTGGGATGAAGCGGCCCGGACCGACCTTACACGTACGCTTACGTGAGACAGGTTCCACCGACTGACATGCACTAGTTGCATAAGGTGGCTAGCGGGTGTCTGTCTCTCCCACTTTAGTCGGAACGGATTCGATGAAAAGGGTCCTTATGAAGGGTAAATAGAAATTGGCATATCACGTTGTGGTCTTACGTAGGTAAGAAACGTTCTTGCTAGAAACCTATACAAGCCACGTAAAAACTTGCAACAACAATTAGAGGACGTCTAACTTGTTTTTGCAGCCTGTGTTATGTGATGTGATATGGCCAGAAGATGTGATGAATGATATATGTGATGTATGAGATTGATCATATTCTTGTAATAGGAATCACGACTTGCATGTCGATGAGTATGACAACCGGCATGAGCCATAGGAGTTGTCTTTATTTTTTGTACGACCTGCGTGTCATTGAATAACGCCATGTAAATTACTTTACTTTATTGCTAAGCGCGTTAGCCATAGAAGTAGAAGTAATCGTTGGCGTGACAACTTCATGAAGACACAATGATGGAGATCATGATGATGGAGATCATGGTGTCATGCCGGTGACAAAGATGATCATGGTGCCCCGAAGATGGAGATCAAAGGAGCAAAATGATATTGGCCATATCATGTCACTATTTGATTGCATGTGATGTTTATCATGTTATGCATCTTATTTGCTTAGAACGACGGTAGTAAGTAAGATGATCCCTCACTAAAATTTCAAGAGACATGTTCCCCGTAACTGTGCACCGTTGCGAAGGTTCGTTGTTTCGAAGCACCACGTGATGATCGGGTGTGATAGATTCTAACGTTCGAATACAACGGGTGTTGACGAGCCTAGCATGTACAGACATGGCCTCGGAACACATGCAAAACACTTAGGTTGACTTGACGAGCCTAGCATGTACAGACATGGCCTCGGAACACAAGAGACCGAAAGGTCGAGCATGAGTCGTATAGAAGATACGATCAACATGGAGATGTTCACCGATGATGACTAGTCCGTCTCACGTGATGATCGGACATGGCCTAGTTTGACTCGGATCATGTATCACTTAGATGACTAGAGGGATGTCTATCTGAGTGGGAGTTCAATAATCAGATGAACTTCATTATCATGAACATAGTCAAAAGGTCTTTGCAATTATGTCATAGCTTGCGCTTTAGTTCTACTGTTTAAGATATGTTCCTAGAGAAAATTTAGTTGAAAGTTGGTAGTAGCAATTATGCGGACTGGGTCCGTAAACTGAGGATAGTCCTCATTGCTGCACAGAAGGCTTATGTCCTTAATGCACCGCTCGGTGTGCTGATCCTCATCGTCGTCTGTAGATGTTGCGAAACATCTGACATACACGTTTTGATGACTACGTGATAGTTCAGTGCGTAATGCTAACGGTTTAGAATTGTGGCACCAAAGACGGTTTTTGAAACGTCACAGAACATATGAGATGTTCCGAAGACTGAAATTGGGATTTCAGACTAGTGCCCACATCAAGAGGTATGAGACCTCTGACAAGTTTCTTAAGCCTGCAAACTAAGGGAGAAAAGCTCAATCGTTGAGCATGTGCTCAGATTGTCTGAGTACCACAATCGCTTGAATCGAGTGGGAGTTAGTCTCCCAGATGAGACAGTGATGGTTCTCCATAGTCACTGCCACCAAGCTATTAGAGCTTCGTGATGAACTATAAATATCAGGGATAGTTATGATGATCCTTGAGCTATTCGCGATGTTTGGCACCGCGAGAGTATAAATCAAGGAGCATCAATTGTTGATGGTTTGTAAAACCACTAGTTTCTAGAAGGGCAAGGGCAAAAGGGATACTTCATGAAACAGCAAATCATTTGCTGCTCTAGTGAAGAAACCCAAGGTTGAACCCAAACCCGAGACTAAGTGCTTCTGTAATGAGGGGAACGGTCACTGAAGCAGTACTACCCTAGATACTTGGTAGATGAGAAGGCAGGCAAGGTCGACAGAAGTATATTGGATATACGTTATATGAATGTGTACTTTACTAGTACTCCCAGCAGCACCAGGGTATTAGCTACCGGTTCGGTTGCTAAGTGTTAGTAACTCGAAATAAAAGCTGCGGAATAAACGGAGACTAGCTAAAGGTGAGATGACGATGTGTGTTGAAAGTGTTTCAAGGTTGATGTGATCAAGCATCGCATGCTCCCTCTACCATCGAGATTTGGTGTTTGTGTTGAGCATGATTGGATTATGTTTATCGCAATACGGTTATTCATTTAAGGAGAATAATGGTTACTCTGTTTATTTGAATAATACCTTCAATGGTCTTGCACCTAAAATGAATCTCGATCGTAGTGATACACATGTTCGTGCCAAAAGATATAAAATAGTAATGATAGTTCCACATACTTGTGGCACTGCCATTTGAGTCATATTGGTATAGAACGCATGAAGAAGCTCCATGTAGATGGATCTTTGGACTCACTCGTTTTTGAAAAGATTGAGACATGCTATATATGCATGAAGAAACTCCATGCAGATGGATCATTTGGACTCACTTGATTTTGAATCACTTGAGACATGCAAATCATGCCACATGGGCAAGATGACTGAAAGGCCTCGTTTTCAGTAAGATGGAACAAGAGAGCAACTTGTTGGAAGTAATACATTTTGATGTGTGCAGTCCAATGAGTGCTGAGGCATGTAGTGGATATCGTTATGTTCTTACTTCACAGATGATTTGAGTAGATGCTGAGTGTATTTACTTGATGAAACACAAGTCTGAATTATTGAAAGGTTCAAGTAATTTCAGAGTGAAGTTGAAGATCGTCGTGACAAGAGGATAAAATGTCTATGATATGATCATAGAGATGAGTATCTGAGTTATGAGTTTGGCACACAATTAAGACATTGTGGAAAGTGTTTCACAATTAATACCGCCTGGAACACCATAGTGTGATGGTGTGTCCGAACATCATAACTGCACCCTATTGGATATGGTGCATACCATGATGTCTCTTATCGAATTACCACTATCGTTTATGGGTTAGGCATTAGAGACAACCGCATTCACTTTAAATAGGGCACCACGCAATTCCGTTGAGACGACACCGTTTAGAGAAACCTAAGTTGTCGTTTCTTAAAAGTTTGGGGCTGCGATGCTTATGTGAAAAAGTTTCAGGCTGATAAGCTCGAACCCAAAGCGGATAAATGCATCTTCATAGAAAACCCAAAATAGTTGGGTATACCTCCTATTTCAGATCTGGAAGCAAAAGTAATTGCTTCTAGAAACGAGTCCTTTAGATCTGGAAGCAAAAGTAATTGCTTCTAGAAACGAGTCCTTTCTCGAGGAAAAGTTTCTCTCGAAAAGAATTGAGTGGGAGGATGGTGGAGACTTGATAAGGTTATTGAACCGTCACTTCAACTAGTGTGTAGCAGGGCACAGGAAGTTGTTCCTGTGGCACCTACACCAATTGAAGTGGAAGCTTATGATAGTGATCATGAAACTTCGGATCAAGTCACTACCAAACCTCGTAGGATGACGAGGATGCGTACTACTTCAGAGTAATGCGTGATCCTGTCTTGGAAGTCATGTTGCTAGACAACAATGAACCTACGAGCTATGGGGAAGCGATGGTGGGCCCGGATTCCGACAAATGGTTAGAAGCCATGAAATCCGAGATAAATGGATCTTTAAGAAGAAGACGGACATGGACGGTAATGTTACCATCTGTGAAGCTAGACTTGTGGCAAAGAGTATTTTCACAAGTTCAAGGAGTTGACTACAATGAGATTTTCTCATCCGTAGCGATGCTTAAGTCCGTTGGAATCATGTTAGCATTAGCTGCATTTATGAAATCTGGCAGATGGATGTCAAAACAAGTTTCCTTACCAGTTTTAGTAAGGAAAGGTTGTATGTGATACAATCAGAAAGGTTTTGTCGATCCTAAGGATGCTAAAAGGTATGCTAGCTCCAGCGATCCTTCCATGGACTAGAGCAAGCATCTCGGAGTCAGAATATACGCTTTGATGGAGTGATCAAAGTTTTTGGGTTTATACAAAGTTTGTTAGAAACTTGTATTTACAATAAAGTGAGTGGGAGCGCTACAACATTTCTGATAAGTATATGTGAATGACATATTGTTGATCCGAAATGATGTAAAATTTCTGGAAAGCATAAAGGGTTGTTTGAAAGGAGTTTTCCAAAGGAAGACCTGGATAAAGCTGCTTACATATTGGGCATCAAGATCTATAGAGATAGATCAAGACGCCTGATGATACTTTCAAAGAACGCACAGCTTGACATGATTTTGAAAGAGTTCAAAATAGATCAGCAAAGAAGGAGTTCTTGGCTGTGTTACAAGGTGTGAGTATTGAGTAAGACTCAAGACCCGACCACAGCAGAAGAGAGAGAAAGGACGAAGGTCGTCCCCTATGCTTTAGACGTAGGCTCTATAGTATGCTATGTTGTGTATCGCACACGAAGTGTGCCTTGCCATGAGTTGGTCAAGGGGTACAATAGTGATCCGGGAATGGATCACATGACAGCGGTCGAACTTATCCTTAGTATCTAGTGGACTAAGGAATTTTCTCGATTATGGAGGTGAAAAGGAGTTCGTCGTAAAGGGTTACGTCGATGCGAACTTTGACACTAATCCGGATGACTCTGAGTAGTAAACCGGATTCGTATAGTAGAGCAGTTATTTGAAATGGCTCCAAGTAGCGCGTGGTAGCATCCACAAGATGACATAGATATTCGTAAAGCACACACGGATCTGAAAGGTTCAGACCCGTTGACTAATAACCTCTCTCACAAGCATAACATGATCAAATCGGAACTCATTGAGTGTTAATCACATAGAGATGTGAACTAGATTGTTGACTCTAGTAAACTCTTTGGATGTTGGTCACATGGTGATGTGACCTGTGAGTGTTAATCACATGGTGATGTGACCTATGAGTGTTAATCACATGGTGATGTGAACTAGATTATTGACTCTAGTGCAAGTGGGAGACTATTGGAAATATGCCCTAGAGGCAATAATAAATTGGTTATTATTATATTTCCTTGTTCATGATAATCGTTTATTATCCATGCTAGAATTGTATTGATAGGAAACTCAGATACATGTGTGGATACATAGACAACACCATGTCCCTAGTAAGCCTCTAGTTGACTAGCTCGTTGATCAATAGATGGTTACGGTTTCCTGACCATGGACATTGGATGTCGTTGATAACGGGATCACATCATTAGGAGAATGATGTGATGGACAAGACCCAATCCTAAGCCTAGCACAAGATCGTGTAGTTCGTTTGCTAAGAGCTTTTCTAATGTCAAGTATCATTTCCTTAGACCATGAGATTGTGCAACTCCCGGATACCGTGGGAATGCTTTGGGTGTACCAAACGTCACAACGTAACTGGGTGGCTATAAAGGTGCACTACAGGTATCTCCGAAAGTGTCTGTTGGGTTGGCACAAATCGAGACTGGGATTTGTCACTCCATGTAAACGGAGAGGTATCTCTGGGCCCACTCGGTAGGACATCATCATAATGTGCACAATGTGACCAAGGAGTTGATCACGGGATGATGTGAGTTACGGAACGAGTAAAGGGACTTGCCGGTAACGAGATTGAACAAGGTATAGGGATACCGACGATCGAATCTCGGGCAAGTAACATACCGATAGACAAAGGGAATTGTATACGGGATTGATTGAATCCTCGACATCGTGGTTCATCCGATGAGATCATCGTGGAACATGTGGGAGCCAACATGGGTATCCAGATCCCGCTGTTGGTTATTGGCCGGAGAACATCTCGGTCATGTCTGCATGGTTCCCGAACCCGTAGGGTCTACACACTTAAGGTTCGGTGACGCTAGGGTTATAGAGATATTAGTATGCGGTAACCCGAAAGTTGTTCGGAGTCCCGGATGAGACCCCGGACGTCACGAGGAGTTCCGGAATGGTCCGGAGGTAAAGATTTATATATGGGAAGTCTTATTTTGGTCGCCGGAAAAGTTTCGCACTTTATCGGTATTGTACCGGGAGTGCCGAAAGGGGTCCGGGGGTCCACCAAGGGGGTCCACCTGCCCCGGGGGGCCACATGGGCTGTAGGGGTGTGCGCCTTGGCCTATATGGGCCAAGGGCACCAGCCCCAAGAGGCCCATGTGCCAAGAGATAAGGGAAAGGAAGAGTCCTAAAGGGGGAAGGCACCTCCGAGGTGCCTTGGGGAGGAAGGACTCCTCCCTGGCCGCACCCTTCCTTGGAGGAAGGGCCAAGGCTGCGCCCCCCTCTCCCTTGGCCCTATATATAGTGGGGGGAGGGAGGGCAGCAATACCTAAGCCCTGGCGCCTCCCTCTCCCTCCCGTGACACATCTCCCTCCTCCCGCAGCGCTTGGTGAAGCCCTGTTGGAATCCCGCTACTTCCACCACCACGCCGTCGTGCTGCTGGATCTCCATCGACCTCTTCTCCCCCCTTGTTGGATCAAGAAGGAGGAGATGTCGCTGCTCCGTACGTGTGTTGAACGCGGAGGTGCCGTCCGTTCGGCGCTAGGATCATCGGTGATTTGGATCACGACGAGTACGACTCCATCAACCCCGTTCTCTTGAACGCTTCCGCTCGCGATCTACAAGGGTATGTAGATGCACTCCTTCCCTCTCATTGCTAGTAAACTCCATAGATTGATCTTGGTGATGCGTAGAAAATTTTGAATTTCTGCTACGTTCCCCAACAGTTGGGCGGCCGACAAGTGAGACCGCCACGGACATCGAGTTGACGCGCGGCGCATCCACGTCGCGTCCGCGCTGACGCATTTCAAGCGCACTTTTAGGCTGGAAATGTGTCTGCACGGACGCGATACAGACGGGTTTTGGGAATGGGTCGGCACGTTGGGCCGGCGTTTTTGTCCGCGGCGACCCAAACATATGTGGCGAACGAAATGAGTCGCCCCATTGGAGTTGCTCTAAGTACTCTACTTACTGTCCCTGCCATATCCTAGTTACAGGTTAGGATTAGCAATATGTGCAACCAAGCCCGAAAAACAAAATACTAAAAAGGATGCTTATTGAGAAGCATGAGACACACACAAACGCTCATATATACTCACCCCTGTAAACACACGCTTGCCAATCCTACCCTATGAACACCTCTGAGAGATGTGTCGATTGGTCTTGAGATTGATAGCGTCACCACATGCGCCTATCTATTGACAGGAATGTTCCCTCTCAGTGTGGCGCAGGGGATGGCGTGCTCTGGCGATGCGCTCCCTCCCCCCCCCCCACGGCGAGCGCCGCGCCTGCCGCCTTCGCTCCCATCAGCCCTTCGCCGGAGCTCCCCTCGTCCCTGCCGCCGTTGGTGACGCCC